>NC_067283.1:626568-895559 GCF_020740795.1 Apus apus
GGATGGGGCACAGGGCATGGGCTGCACTCGAGGAGCCTATTCCTGCCTTGGGCAAGGGGCTCAAAAATGTTTCCTCAGCCAGTGATCGGGGTGAGCATTGACTTGGGGGTGTCTGAGCTGCTGGGGGGGGCTGAGCAGGCAGCACGGGGGCAGGGCTGGATGGGGGCTCCTGTGCCCCAGGGGCTGGGATCCCCCTGGCTGCTCTGGCAAGAGGGGCTCCCCACAGCCTGGGCTGCTGGGCTGGAGCCTCTCCCTGCATATCAGTGGCACGTGCAGTGACTTTGGGGCTTTTTATGCTGTTCCAGTACATTCAAGTAACCAAGTTTGTGGGCTTGAAGCCGCAGGAGCAGGAGGCCAGGGGTGGTGGGGGCTTCACTGTGTCCCCCCCCAGCAGGTGCCTCCCCTTGGGCTGGGGTCCTGACTGCAAACTGAATGTAGTTTTCTACACTGACCCTCGCCGTTGTCCCTGCGTCGTGTCGGTGTGTGACTGCGGCTCTGGGACCCTCGTGTGTTTGTGTCGTTTGGGCAGAATGTCTAGTTTTCCTTGGAACGTGGCAGGAGGACGATGTCGGTGACGTCCTCGGGGTGACAGGGGCTCCTGTGCCCTGTGGAAGGAGGGAACAGCCCAGCCCCTCCTGGGCTGGTCGGCGCTGTCCCTGCGAGTGGCCGGAGCTGGCAGGAGGCCACCAGGCTTGGGAGAAATGTCACCCAAAGGCCCTCCTGGCCCGGGGGGGGCAGCCTGTGGGGTGGAAAAGAACCCTCCGGGTAGCAGCAGCGGGAAGCCTGCTCCATCTCTCCTTCCTCACCACCTGAGCTCAGGCTGGAGGCAGCGTTTGCCTCTCAGTTCTCCCCCTCGCACGGGTCTCGCTGGCCACCAGCTGGTTGGTGTCCAGAGGCAGCGCAGACACGAAACTCCATCCTGTGCCCGTCGTGCTCGTCCCACCTCCTGCTCAGCATTGCCTGCAGCTTCCTCACCCCTAACTTAGGTACCAGGAGTAACCATGTAGTGGGGACATGACCGTGTGGAGGGGGGGGTGGGCTGAGAGGACCAGGAGGCTGGAGATGAGGGCTTGGGATGAGGGATCCAGGAGAACTGATCCCAGCTCCCTGTGGCATCGGGGAGTCACTTAACCTCTCTTTCTGCCTCGGGTTCCCCAGCTGCAAGGTGTGGGGGCTGATACTGGTACCTCACTGGGCTGTCGTGGGGCATGAGCAGTGTGTGAAGTGTTCTCTAAATGTGGCTTATTATAATTACTACTATTTTGTGTCATAGGATGACTCAGCAGCAGCCCCGGCTCCCCAGGGGGTACAAGGCGCTGCCGGGGGTGGGGGCACCCCTGTCCCTGTGCCCTGGTGGGTGCTGAGGGGTGGGCTGGGGAGGGGGAGGTTACTGCATGGGTGCAAGACCTGAGACAACAGCTCTGAGGGCTGGGGGAGGCCGGGGCAGAGTCCCCTCCTGCCCCGGGGTGAATTCAGACCAGTTTTGTTTCTGCCTTTCTGTCTCGCCCTCCTGCGAGGGGCTCTAAGACTGTCGTCTCCTTAGCAACATTTCCCGAGTTGATGTTGTGATTCTGATTATTGTAAAGGGTTGAAATAAAGCTTCTAGATGTTCCTGCTCAGACTGGGCCTGTGTTTGTCGGGGGGTGGGAAGGCTGGGCTGGGAGGGGGGAGGCACAACCAGGAGGCAGTTGATGTCTTCATGAAGGCATGAAGAAAGGAGTGAGGCAATTAGCTCTCCACAACTCCCTGAAAGGAGGTGTAGGGAGGTGGGAGTTGGGCTTTTCTCCCAAGTGAACAATGGCAGGACCAGAGGAAACGGCCTGAAGCTCCACCAGGGTGGAGTTTCAACTGGATATTAGAAAGAATTTATTTTACCCAAAGAGTGGTTGGACAGTGGAACAGGCTGCCCAGGGAGGTGGTGGAGTCACCATCCCTGGAACTGTTTAAAGGAAATACAGATGTGGTGCTGAGGGACATGATTTAGGCACTGAATGGGTACATCAGGTCATGGTAGGGTATTTAGATTCTGGTTGGACTTGATGATCTTCAAGGTCCCTTCCAACCAGGATGATTCTATGATGCTATGATTCTAATGTTGCAACTCTGATGCTTCCAACCCCTGGAAAATTCCCTTTCCCTGGCTTTGCTCTTCTAGCCTGGGCTCAGAGGGGAGGGGGCTGCTGGGCTGCCACCCCCCCCCCCATGGCCACCACCAGCCCTTGGTGGCTGCAGAGTGGAGCAGCAGGGCTGGGCACACACACGGCACTGACATGGGGCTTCTTCCACCCACCCCCCCGGCTCCTCAGCCAGCAGCGGCCAAGCAGGACAAGCCCAAGATTCTGTTCCCAGCTGTGACTGAAGGGAGCCCTGAGAGCCACCAGCCCCTGGCAGCAGGTGCCCCCCCTGCCAGCTCTTCAGAAGAGCTTTTCTAGCTCAGTTGAGCGCAGAGGATGGATGTGGCCCAAGATCCCAACCAGCCCTGGGGAGGGTTTAGACCTGTGGCCACTGGCCACCCAGGGAGGCTTCACCCAGGTCCCTCTGCCCAGAGCAGCAGCACCCAGTTCTCAGCCTGGCAGCCACAGTGGCTGGTTCCCCCTGGACACCCACAGCACCAGGACATGCTCAGGTGCTCCTGGGGTGGCTCTGGGCCTTGGTGACTCTTGGTGGGTGGGGACACCCACACACCTCTCCCCTCTCTGCCACCACTGCTCTTCCCAGCCCCAGGAAACAGAGCAAGAAAACAACAAACTCCAGCCCATCAGTTACTGAAATAAAACAAAAAAACCCAAAAAGAATGAAGAGGACAGAGGCAGTTCCTACTCTATCCCTTTTTATTGTCTTTAATCTATGTTGTAAAAAGATCCAGTATCACATAACAGCCACTGAAGTATCCCAATATCACACTAGTTCTGAACCATTTAGACAATAGCTTTTAGTCTTTTTTTTTTTTTCCCTTTTTTTTTTTTTCCTTTTTTTCTTTTTTTTTCTTTTTTTTTTTTTAAACCTGCTGGAAGGGAAAACCATCCTGCCCATTATGCAGGCCAAAAGAAACAAACACTGGTCAAATAATAGTGACAACTTCAAGCAAGTGAAATGAAGATGAGAAGTTCTGCGTGAACACAGGCTGCAGACTCCCAGGGCCCCGTGCTGGTGCATCCAGGACCTTGGAGCATGGAAATGGCTCCAGCCCTGGCTCCTGCTCCGAGTTGCCCCCCACCCTTGTGCTTCCTGCCCCCAGCCACTGGCACCGTGGGGCTCCCGCACACCCGCCTGCAGCACGTCGGCTCCGATGGCAGCTCCGGTTAATTAAAGCCCATGAGGAGTAAATTAAATCTTAGTTGAGAACAACTCGGAGAACCAAAGGGTGGTCCTCCCTGAGGGAGGCTGAGCTGCCAGGGCAGGGAGCCCTTTGCCATCGTTCCCCTCTGCAGAACCAGCCTGGCAGCCACGCTGGGCCAAGGGATTTTGACACCTCCACCCCCCCCGGCAGGCGCTGCCAAACCTTGCCCTTGATTTCAAATACAAAGTGTAAGAAATGGTGAATAAAAACAACTGACCCCAGGCCCCGGTGCTCAGCTGCTGGGGGAGCAGCAGCCAGGCCCCCCCTCCAGCACCACCCCAGGGCTCCAGGCTCCAGCCCGGTGCACAGTCCATGTTCCTGCCCGCACTGTCCGGCCCCAGGGCTCCTTCCCGTGCCCTCCAAACGCTAACGAAGCCTCACAACAGCCCTGTGAGGTAGTCACTGTCTTCGTTTGACAGGGAATCCAAGGCAAAGCTGGGATTAAACTCCAGGTTTCTCATGTAATGCTGTGCTGGTCACAATCCTCCTTCCACAGAAATATGGTCCCTGTTCGTAGGAAACAAAGGATTTTGTGCCTCTGCTCCTGGCTTCCCGCAGGAGAAGGCGCTCACAGGCAGACTGGCAGCTACAATCAGGTCCTGTGTTGCAGAAGTGACAGGGATCCGGCCTCCTTGACGAAGGGAGAAGAAGAAATAAAATAACAAAAGTAGTAACAACACAAGAGGACACAAAGTACAGGCAGCTCAGGAGCGACCAGTCACATCTCACACTGTGCTGCGGGGTGGCAGGGCCCTGCAGAGAGGCTCGCAGATCCTGCCTGGAATGTCATGTCCATCCAGCAGCACCTTCGGGGCTTCCTCCCCTCCCACATCTTCAGGAGAGCGGAGACGAGGAGATGATCACCTCCCTGCACCGGAGCTGCTGCGTCCCTGCCCTGCCCTGGAGCAGGAGCAGCCGTCACGTCCGTCGTCCTCGGGAGCAGCTCTAGCCTGGAGCTCAGCCCGGCCCGTGGGGATGGGGCCCGAGTAGCTGCCTCCTTGTACCCAGCTCAGCACCCCAGGCTGCGAGGAGCTGAGGAAGTGGGTGTCCAGGGAGCTCCCGTCAGGGTCCATCAGCACTCCCAGTCCGTTCCAGGCGACGCTGGTTCTTCCTACGCGGTGACCATGCACGGAGCCGACAGCAGGAGATTCAGACAACATTAATCTTCTAGGATGGAGAGAGATGACTTCACAAGGGATAAATAGAACTTTTATTTAAATAAACATTTGTGAACATCTTTATACAAATTACAAGTCCCCACACAATCCTCCAGCTCTGCCTAAGCGCCAAAGCTGCCGGGAGGGCCTTTGAGCAGATCCACCAGGATGTCGAGCAACTGGCTGTGCTGGTGGTGCAGGTCCCCAGGGATGGCTGCCATCTCGTAGCACAGACACGTCTCCACCATCTTGGAGAGGGACACACGGAAATCGCGCAGGAGACGGATGGTGTAGGAGTCTCCCTCCAGCACCAGGAGGTCACTGTCTGTCAGGGAGACTGTTGCTCGCCAGCCGTCATCTTAGTGAGGAGAAGAGAGGAGGTGAGGAGCAGGAAGGGTGCGGACCTGTGCCAGCCCTGCTGGCCTCTTCACCACCACGGCCAGGGGCAGTGCAGGTCCTCCCCATGCTCATTTTAGCCCTGAATCTCAACCCGGTCAAACAGTTCCCACCAAAGCCAGGCAGCTCTCCAACCCATCTCACTGGGATCCTCCCATTGTTTCCCACAGGAAAGGGGCCAATTGCACAGCCTGTCTGAGCTCGAGGGCTGGAGACCAACTGCAGTGCTGCCAAAAACCCTGGGGCTACATCAGCACATCTACAGGGAGGAAGGCTTGCTCCTCCCAACACACCAGCCATGGCTGAAGACCAGCCCAGCTCCTCATCCTCAGGAATGAGCCTCCAGCACAACCCTGCTTGCTCAGCCTGCCTGTGGCTCCATTTCTCTGTCTCCCTGGAGAGCCACAGCTCACAGATTATCACCTTTGCAGCCCAAGTACAGCAACACCCAGTCCAGAGCAAGAGGCTTAGAAAACAGGAGACAGCTGGCCAAGGCAACAAGCAGAGCTGCTTGGAGAGATGAGGAGCAACGACCCAACAGCCCCTCGGATGGTGGGAGCAGGGTGCCTGGGGTGCCAGGGGGATGTGCAGCTGTGCCAGCCCTGCAGCACTCACCTCGAACGTGGATGTCTGTGTCAGTCATGAGCAGCACAGCCAGCGGGTGGACCTGGGAGGAGTCCCTCACAAACACCCCCCCGTTGGACTTCACCGCCATGAAGTAGGTCAGCCAGCGGCTGTACAGCTTGGAGGCCTCTCTGCACGGGGAGAGCTGAGTCAGCCACGGGCAGACCTGCTGTTCTCTGGGCCTGGCACATGCTGGAGCAGTACCAGGGTCCTCAGCACAGCCAGCTGGTGTGGGGGTGTGCATGGTCCTCCCCCCACCACGGACACAGAGCACCCACCTGTTGATGGTTGACTTGTGGAGCAGGACAGTGCCAGCCTTTGTCCGATACGCGTAGCTGTTGGGCTTGAACTTCCCCTGACGGGTCACTTTGCCTTGTCTCACCTGAAAGGAGAACGTCATCTCCACCACCTGCCCAACTAGCAGGTGCTGACCACGAGCAGCCAGACCAGCTTTCCCCACAATTCTCTCCTACAGGTCTGTAGGGAACATGTTCCTCCATTTTCACAAGCTCTGCTGTGTTAGGTCACATGGGGGTGACCAGAGCTGGCAGCCACCAAATGCCAAACAAGCAGCAGCAAACAGGGGGAGGAAGAAGTTGCCACCTCGATGGCTCCCAGATCAAGCCACAAGAACCCAAGCATGGAGCTGCACAGGCTGGGAGGGACACTCCTCACAAGGAGGGATCCTGGGACAGCACTGGAGGAGCACATGGGAGCACAAGCAGACAGCCTGCCTGGGACACACACAAGCATTTCTGGCACCTCAACACCTCCCCATGCTGGCCAGAGTATCCAGCAAGCTTGGGAAAGTGGTAGCAGAGCAAGGAGTCAGTACCTGGATGAGGTTGGGGTAGAGTCCAGCCATGAGGACTCCCTTGACCAGTTCTTCCTCTTCACTGTACTGGTTACATACAGATGAGGGCATGGTACAGTCAGACGGGGACGACACCAAGAAAGCTTCGTAGAGGTTCTCAGAAAACTGCTTGACAAGGCCTGCAGGGAGAAGACAACCCTGGGGAATGAGATTCACCCTCTCCTTCACCCCACTGAAGAAATAACCACAGCAGGGCAGCACCAGCTCTGGCCTTGGGAGGCTCAGCCCCAGTGCTAGGAGACCTGTCCTGCCCATGGCCTCCCTGGCACCCAGGGCTGCACCTGCACCCTTGAGTGCCACAGCCAGAACCTGCCCTCACTCCAGCCTGTTCAGGAGGCAGACTCACCATTGATGAAGCGGAGGCTGGGGCCATACAGGTAGTAGTCCTGCAGGTAGTTATCCCTGGCACGGCTGTCCCTGCGCCTCAGCACCTCCTCCCAGCCCGCCACGGCCCGGACGAACGCCAGGTGGTCGCTGCCGCTCTCCCGGCTCAGCACAGCCTTGGCCTGGGAGACAGAGACACGTCAGCCAGGGGTCAGCCCCGCTCCCACCTGCTTTCTCCCTTCCTCTAGGAAAGGCTCCTCACCTTGTCCACCTCGGCACGGTTTTGCAGGCTGCTGCTGAAGGGGTCCCGGGTGAGGCAGGAAACGATGACGAGCAGAGGGTGGAGGCAACGGTAGATGGAGGCCAAGACGATGGCCTTGGCCAGCCGAGGGTCTGTGGAGATCTGGGCAAGGCGTTTGCCCAAAGTGGTGAGGGCTTCTCGCTGGTCCAGCACTCCTGCAACAGAGCCACCCGTGAGGGCACAACCATCAGCCCTGAGCGGGGCCCAAGTGGTGGCTGGTGGCTTCACAGAGCTGTAAGAACCCCATCCAACAGGCTTGACAGGGTGTGACCTCCAGAAGAGGCTCAGAACAGGTGCCTGCAATAAGCACCCAGAACCTCCTGGGTCTAACTGACCAAGGGCAAAGAAAAGGCTGTACCAGCCAGATACAATCCACAAGAGCCCAGCTGTGAACTCCAGATCACAACATCCCTTCTCTGGAAGTGTTTCAGGCCAGGTTGGATGGGGCTTGGAGCAACCTGGTCTAGTGTGAGGTGTCCCTGCCCACCCATGACAGGGGGTGGGACTGGGTGATCTTTAAGGTCCCTTCCAACTCAAAGCAGTCTGGGATCCTAGGATTCTGTCATCCCCTCCCACTTTTTTTAAACCACTTCTTAAGCAAACAGCGTGGGAAATAAAACAGCCCCACAATGTGTGTGGTTTGGGAAGTCCCTACCAGCTGCCATCCCCAGAGAGGGAGAATCCTGCCCAGTCTATTCCACAGGATCCTGTGCCAACTCCCACCTCCCATGTTTAGACAGCAAACATGTTTCCATCACACCCACGCCAGGATGCAGTGTCAGCTCACCAATCTCCTGCAGCAAGATCACTGCTTCATCCACAGCTTTGATGTCAGGGCTGTCCAGGGCCTTGGAGAGAAATTCAACTGCCTGCAGCAGAGCAGGGGGAAGGGAAAAGGAAAAAAAAGGACATGTTTCCCATACAGGAGTGTGGGAGAGCCCCTGGGAACCCACTGCCCTGCCCCAGGGGTCCAGCCTGCAACATGGTTCCCTTTAATTGCCTGCAGGGATATGAGCTCAGCTTTCTCCTTTCCTGCAGAGTCTTTCAGACACACTCTGTAATCTAAATAATCCATTTCCTGGTCTTGACTTCCCCCAGACAGCACTGCGTTTGGGAAAGCAAAAACTCATCAGCATCTTGGGCGTTTCCTACTCGTGTTTATGATAAATCCTGTCTCTGGGACAGGCAGCAGACAGGCTGCAGCCCGCTGCAGCTGCAGGATTTCCAGGTGTGTCCTCTGCTCACCGTTTTCTCTGGCATGTGGATCTTGGCCTGAACCACCAGGTTCTCCAGGGGGGTGCGCAGGATCTCTGGAACCTGGTAAGTTGGCATCTTGTCCAGGCGGCTGCGCGGGAAGAGGTGGTAGGCGAACCCCGACTGGCAGCGGCCGGCGCGGCCTCGCCTCTGCACCACGTTGGACTTGGACACCCACACTGTTTCCAGGCAGGACACCTAGGAGGAGAAGGATGAGGCATAAAGGCTCACAGGTTCCCTGCCCTGCTGACGTGCGGCCTTCCATCCAGCCCACAGACTTTGGGAACTCCTCACGACTGATCAACCATCCTGCTGAAGGGCAGGAAGAGCCGTTCCCACCCTCCTGCACCTTGCCGTGCCGGTCTCTAGCAGGCAGCAGCGTGAAGGCCCGAGGAGAAGAGATGGGTGAGACCCTGATGCCATCTGCTGGACACCTGCCCCGGCTCCACAACAACCCTGTCCTGCCGGGAGCTGCCAGTGGAGCGTAGTCCCTGCCTCCCCTACCCCAGTCCTGCCGCATGTTGGCACAGGCACAGCGGGGTCTGCACTGTGAGATCTAATGGGCTAGAACTGGGCAAATACAGAAAGGTTGGTTTTAAACCAGAACTATTCCCAGGTGTGAATGGTCACCTGGCCCTCTAAGAAGAGTCACAACACTAGGCAATGCTCCAGGCTTAGAGCAGAGCAGCTGGGAAGTGCCCACGGGAAAAGGACCTGGGGGGTTGGTCACAGCAGCTGGAGATGAGCCAGGGTGTGCCCAGGTGGCCAAGGCCACCAGCATCCTGGCTTGTGTCAGCACTGGGGTGGCCAGCAGGAGCAGGGCAGGGATCATCCCCCTGGGCTGGGCACTGGGGAGGGGGCACCTGGAATCCTGGGCTCAGGGCTGGGCCCCTCAGGACAAGAAGGACATGGAGGGGCTGGAGCATGTCCAGGGAAGGGCAAGGGAGCTGGGGAAGGGGCTGGAGCACCAGTCTGAGCAGGAGCAGCTGAGGGAGCTGGGGGTGTCCAGCCTGGAGCCAAGGAGGCTGAGGGGAGACCTGCTGGCTCTGCAGCTGCCTGAGAGGAGGTTGGAGCCAGGGGGGTCGGGCTCTGCTCCCCAGGAACAAGGGATGGGACAAGAGGAACCGGCCTCAAGTTGTGCCAGGGGAGGTTGAGGTGGGATCTTGGGAACAATTCCTTCCTGGCAAGGGTTGTCAGGCCCTGGCCCAGGCTGCCCAGGGCAGGGGGGGAGTCCCCATCCCTGGAGGGGTTTCCAAGCCCTGGAGATGGTGCTGAGGGACATGGGGCAGGGGTGGCCTGGGCAGGGCTCAGAGAACAGTTGGACTGGGTGACCTTAAAGGTCTTTCCCAACCCAAACAATTCTGTGATTTCCTATTCTAGCACAGGGAGGGGAAGTGGCAGCACTGTATGGCCAGAATCCCTTCTTCCAGGAGCAACAATGGCTCAGCTGCTTTCATGTTTTATGGAAGCGAACACACTAGGCCCAACACAGCCAGAAATGTGGCCTGAGAAGTTTTAAGAGGCCATCTCTCTTCAAGCTGCCTGCCAAGCCCAGACACCAGGGATGCGAAAGCTTCAAATGAGAGCAGGTTATGATGAAATCCTAGAAACAGGCAGGAAACGAATAGAAAAGCTACAGCTGTCAGATGGTGTAACAGAGGGATGGGGAGAGAGGACGGTTTGCTTTCATTTTCTTTGAAGACACCAGAGCTTTGCCTGTTCAGTAGAATTCGATGTGGAGCCTGGCAGGGAGCCTGGTAAAGGCAAACACTCTGTCCCCAAACAGGGACACACTGCCAGTGCCCCGAGGACCAAATGGGAAGCAGCTCAATCATCCCATTAATGGCAACTCAGAAGGTACTCTGAAACCATCCATTAGCTCCAGTGTGTCCCAATGCACTTAAGGGGGAGAAAGCATCAGTACCTTGGTCTTTAGATCATAGCGTTCCTCCTTGTGTGTGCCACTGTCCACCACGTGGACAATGTCATTGATGGTGATGGAGGTCTCAGCGATGTTGGTGGCCAGGACAATCTTCCTGACGCCAGGTGGAGGCCGCTGGAAGATGTTTTGCTGGTCCATCATGGGGATGTTGGAGTGCACTAGGAGATAAAACACTCAGTCCCGCCCTGCTGAGCTGCTTTGCAAGAGAAGGCCAAGGTGGGCAGGTTCTCAGCCCTTCTGTACCATCACCTCCCACTTCCAGAAATGGGGGACAGGGATTGGGACACCACTTGTTATACTGATGGTCACTGTTAGGAGTTTCCTGCCAGCCAGACCCCAGGAAAACTCTTCCACACATCATCTGGGAAGGCCTCATTTCACTTGCTTCAACCTATGGATCAACATCAGCAGGAGCTCTGATCATCCCCCGTCCCCAGAGGCTAATGCCACCACTAGGATGTCCCTGGGCCCCTAAAAGTCCCACTGCCTCCCACAGTCCAGTTCTGCAGCTCCTCCATTTCTCCTGCCTCCAGAGCAAAGGAATGGCTACCCTCATTGTCATTTGGTTGCACTTGGTCAAAAACGGTTCTCAGCAAGGGCCTGTAACTCTTCTACATCACATATTTGCCCTATGACAGGTCAGTGGTGCAGAGAAACACCCAGCAATGGCACAGAACAGCAGGGGAACACAGGAACATGCAAGTGTCGCAGAAGAACTCCTGCACTGATTAGCAACTGAGCTGCTCAAAGCTGTGCTCCTGTATGGAATTATTTCACCTGGGTAGGGAGGACTATTAAAACAAACAAACAAACAAAAAACACCACATACAAACCAACCCCAAAAAATCTTACAGCCTTGCAGACTAATACTGGCTTTTGTTATACGTTTCCCTCCCGGGACAGAGAACTCTAAATTCATTAATCAAAGCTGAGCTAGAGTACATCTCTATCCCACAGAACAGGTCTTGAAGATCTTGATGTAAGCTCAACATGGAGCTCCAGCAACACAGAGTTTAGCAGTTTCCTCCTTGCCTAATTCTGAACTGCTGGAGGCAACTGGAAGCCAGTCTCTTTGATGACATCCAGGTTGGGATGGCCTCTGCCAGGAGGAGTCATTTGTGCTTAACATGCACAATTACACAACAGGTACCCACATCTGAGCATACAAGCTCATGCAACAGCTGAAGGGGCTCATCAAGTCTATTGGCCTTCCCATTCCCCTGGATCCTGGGAAGGAAAGGTCTGGCACTGCCATCCCACCTGACAAGAGCTGCCATCCCACCTGGCAAGACGAGGTAGCGGCTGTTCTGGGAGCCCAGCATCTCCAGCAGGCGCTGCTGCACTCCTTTGATTTCCTGCCAGCCCGGGAGGAAGCAGAGGATCCCACCTGGAACACAGCACGAGTTAACAACAAGCAACCTAGAAATCCCAATGTTTTTCCCCAGCTGGAGACACAGAGGGGCCACCCATTATTTCCCTGAGTCCACAGCAAGGTTTAGCCCAAGAAAGCCAAGGAAAAGCAGGGCCCAGCCCTGGGATATTCCTTGATCTCTAAGAAAACCAGCATCATACTTAGGGTGAACAAGTGGCAGATACAACCACGATGGGAAGTCAGACCCAGGGGAAAGTTCACCTAGTCTTGATACCTGCTGTGCTCTGCTTCAGTAGCTTCCTTAGGGCAAGGTTTTAAAGCCAGAAAGCCAGGCTGCCTGCAGTGTGAGAGCTAATACCTCCTACTAGCTTTGAAACACTTCAAACACTTCATCGGAGAGCCCTGCCTCCTTCACAGAAACATCACCTCCCAGGCAAAGATATTTAACAGGGATGTCTCTCCAATGCAGAAATACACCTAAATCATGCAGCACCAGGCTGCAGAAGCTGGAGCACAGACAAGTCTTGTCCTTCACCCCAGGAGCAGTGATATCTCAGGACACTAAGACTGAGACACTGAGGACTTGGATGCTGTCTGAGCCAAAGACTCCAAATCATCTCATGCCACACTGCTTCAGACCACCCAGTTCAACAGGAATTCCAAGATGGCCTTGCAGAAATCAGCTCAGCATCATGGTTTCTCTGCAAAGGGTCTGGGCTCTGCAGGGTTCACTTTGTTCCTGCCAGCAAAAGCAAAGAGCAAGGGGGGAGGCAGAACCTACCTGGTTCTCCGTGGGCATCAATCTGCAGAACGAGATCAGTGATCAGATCGAGATCAAGGACACATTCATCATCTGATTGCTGATAAAACAGAAGGACACAGGCAGGTAAGTGAGGGGCAATCTAGCAGAAAGGCACACAGCCTCCCAGAGCATCTTCTGCAGAGAGCAAATGCCTGTACTTGGACAGCTTGCCCAGAACTAGGAGCCAAGAACCTCAGGAGCCTGGTTTTGACTCCATCTGGAACCTGCCCTGGTCACAAGTGCTGCCAGTTTCCTCTGCTGAGCAGTGAGAATACACAGTCCTCTTCCCTCTCTGCAGATCTGGGAGCTGAGCTTTGTGTACCTCGGCAGAGCAGCACCTAACAAGCAGCAAAAATTAGTATGACACTTCTGGGGACAAAACTGTGCTCTATGCACTTGGGGCTTTGAACCCACCAGGCAGAGAGCAGCAGCTTCTGGATCTCTCAGTAATTTGGAATGTACCTCTCATGCTTAAAAAGCAAAGGTAAAAATCCCAGCCACAATAGAAAGAGGAAGATTGCCCTGAAGGCAAGGGAACACCCTCAGCAAGTTTGCTGATAATACAGAACTTGGAGAGTGGCTGATACACCAGATGGTTGCTCAGCCACAGGGAGGGACCTCTGGAAAAATGGGCTAATAGCTTCTAGTCCAGCAAGCTGGATGAGGAAACATCTAGAGGTCACGGCCAACCTCAACAATTCTGTGACTCCATGAACCCACAAGTGCAGAAAGATCACCCACAGCAGAGTCCATGTCTGGAGGGCATTTTCCAGAAGAGCAGTCAGACTGCAAAAAGCAGCAATCAGGGAAGTCATTCATGCAGGATGGTGAGCACTCTGGCAGCAGACTGCTGCCAGCCATAACCAGCCTGCCCCAGGACCAGGCTTGCCCAGAGCACACAAACATCCAGGTCTGCATCTCTATATACACACACCAGTACAAGGAGCTGACTCAAACGATAGAGGGACAAAAGTAACTCAGACCCAAAACTGAAGTAATTTCATAATTTAATCTAAATACTCTGGGATTCTACTAAGCTGACTTTACCTCACGAGGTGTGGTGGAATTCCAGCTAAGCAAACACTGTCCAAAAACCACAGGGAAGAGGGACCAGTTCCAGGCCCAAACTCTCCACTGCCGATATGTCAGTAGTCAGCACCTCAGCCAAGGAAAGAGCTCAACCATCACACTGCAAACCCACCTTGATCTCGTAGTGCCGGTGTCGGTGCCGGCCCAGCTTGGCCAAGATCTCCTCCAGATAGTACTCCTTCACTGGGTACATGAAACCTGGCACCTTCACCACAGGGCAATCCCCAAAGTAATGTGAGAAACGCTGATTATCCCCCGTGGCACTCATCAACACCAGGCGCAGGTCAGGGTTGAGCTTCTGGATGCCTTTCAGCAGGATAAGCAGGAAATCCGTGTTGACGTCTCGCTCGTGGACCTCATCAACCACGACGTGGCTGACCCCCTCCAGGCTGGGGTTCCCCTGCAGCTTCCGCAGCAGGATGCCCACGGTGCAGAAGAGCAGGGCTCCTCCCCTGGCAGGTGGCTTGCTCTCCAGCCGCACCTGGTAGCCCACGTTCTTCCTCATGTTGGGACCCAGCTCTTGTGCCACGCGCTGGGCGACCGAGATGGCGCTGATCCTCCTCGGCTGGGTGATCACGACGTTGCAGCGGGCGCCGCGTCCCTCCAGGATGTAGTGCTCCAGCAGGAGCTGAGGGATCCTCGTGGTCTTCCCACAGCCTGTGTCTCCTGCTATTACCACTACAGGGTTCTGCTCAATGGCTGACAGGATGGTGTCCTTGTGAGGATCTACTGGCAGTGGGTGGCTCTCCTGCCACGAGGATCCTCTTCTTTTCCAGAGGGCCAGGAGATTCTGGCTAAGGCGCACTTCCTCGGCTTCCAACATGGGGATGTAGGTCTTCCCTGTGATTGCATCACTTATGGCACCAGATTCCTTGCTCAGGTTCATCATGTCATCAGCAATCCGGGGCCTGGATTCCCTGATGTCCACTGGATACTAGGAGAGATAAAGTTGGCAGGGACAAAGAGATTAGTACCAGTCCTGAGAAGGACCAAAAGAAACTAGTGTCTGGAACAGACTCAGCCAGATTACAGTGAGGATTAACCTGGGCAGCTCCCTGCCTTTTCCTCATCATGTCCCCTGATTCAAGAGACACATCAGAGCTGATGCCTCAGCCAACATGCACAAGCCAGTAACTGGAGCTCTCCAAGTCAGAGGCTACACTGCCTGCAAGTGATCCAACAGTCCCTCAAAGACAACTTTTGGAAGCCATCAAGTTCTGCAACCATCCTTCTCTCCCTCAGGAAACCCAGACACGTTAACTCACACAAAATGCAAGTGTTCAGCTAAGCCAGAAACATTCCATCTTGGCAAAAGACAAGACATAAGTCCCAGAGGAAGAACTAAAAGAAGCTACAATAGGTCAGGAATTGTCTCAAACACAAATCAAAGCGTTGGCCCAGATGTTTGCAGGATTAGAAGTTCAGCTACAAATCAGAATGACTCAGGTCACTCAGAAGCAGCTGCTGTCTCAGGTGCAGTCTGGGCTTTTTAGGACATTCACTACTGCTATGTTTACAGTATCTGTAGGATCACCTGAGATCTTCACCCTTCAGGCCCAAGAGTCTTGCATCAGTGTCTTGCCAACTGCCAAACAGGGGCACCAATTTTAATGACTTAAATAAGCTACACACACTCGTACCTGAGCTGTGCTCAGCCTCACCCTACCCTACTGCTAACTCCTGCTTTGAGGGTGAATGCTCCTGAGGAACCCTGTCTCACCACTGCTTTAGCTCCCATGGGGGTCTGCTCACCACAGGTCCCCAGGCAGAGGGATCTCCTGGGTGGAAGCACCATCAGGTGCCTGGGGACCTGCACTCATCAATGTACAATCCTGTGAAAGATACTCCCAAGGAGAATGTGCAAGTACCAGCACACGGTCCTTGTAAAGCTACAAGGCAACAACCAGTATTTGATGAAACCAAGGCCTGCACAAGGCAGCATCCACAAGCCTACAACGGAGGCTATGAGAGCCAAAACTGTGCTCTGTAACATTCTAAAAGCCAAATAAAGCAGACAAATGTCAGAGAAGTGTACAGAGAAGGTCCACTGCCCAGAAAGGCTCTCCCTTCCCCACAGGTCAGCAGATAGCAATCACCTTTTGTGGCAAACCACCAAGCCCTCAACGTTTTGTCACAAAGCTCTTAACCCAGGTGCAGTTCCTGAAGTGCCACCAGACCAGCCAGCAGTGGCTCCAGGGAGCTGAACAAGCCTTACATGGTTCAGGTAGTTCTCAATCTTGCGCAGGGTGGCCTCAGGCACCTTGATGTGGCAGGGCTTCCTCTGGTTCTCCCCGAGCTCCCGCAGGGAAGTCATGTTGTACATCGCGTGGCTGAGGGGGTTGTTGTTCTTGTCCACCAAGCCAAGGCTCTGCAAAGGAAGAGACAAACTCCCTCAGGCACAAGTCTGCCGCACATCACCAGCTGGAATAGACCATGCAAACCCTCTGGGTCCAAATGGGCCAACTCCCACCCCATATCCCAAACCCATCCCTTCCTGGTCACAGTGAGAAACAAGGCATGATCCCATCTAAACTCTGGTGAAATGCACACATGGGAGCCAACTGCTGCCTGCTCCATCACAATGCTCATAAGGTCTTAAATAGATCCAATGAAGAAATATGATTGAGTGGTTTGGGCTGGAAGAGACCTTAAAAGGTCAAGATCCAACCCCCCTGCCATGGGCAGGGACACCTCCCACCAGCCAAGGCTGCTCCAAGCCCCATCCAATCTGCCCTTCAACACTGCCAGGGATGGGGCAGCCACAGCTTCTCTGGGCAACCTGGGCCAGGGTCTCCCCACCCTCACAGCAAAGAATTTCGTCCCAAAATCTCATCTTAGGATGAGATTTGCATGTTAGAGCATAGGAAGTTCCACCTCAACGTGAAGAGCTTCTTTACTGTAAGGGTTACAGAGCACTGGAACAGGCTTCACAGAGAGGTCATGGAGTCTCCTTCTCTGGAGACTTTCAAGACCCATCTGGATGCATTTCTGAGTGACCTGCCCTAGATTTGGTCATGCTCTGGCATGGGGGCTGGACTCATCTTCAGAGGTCCCTTCCAACCCCTAATGTTCTGTAATTAATCTCAATCTCCCCTCTTCTAGCTGGAAACCCTTCCCCCTTGTCCCATCCCTCCCTGCCCTTGTCCCAAGCCCCTCCCCAGCTTTCGTGGAGCCCCTTCAGGCACTGGAGCTCCTCCAGGTGGGATCTCATGAGAGCCGAGTAGAGGGGAAGAATCACCTCCCTTGACCTGCTGGCCACAATTCTGACAAAACCCTCTTGCAAGGGCTGAGCCCTAAGGTTTGGAATGGCACATTTATTAAGCATGAAGCCAAAAATCCGAAAGTTTCAGGCTCAGATGCAGCAAGTCAGGTGGAAGGAGCTTCTGTTCAGAGGCACTACAGACACGGGATGCAGGAGCCAGGAGCAGGTACCTTCAGCTTCTGACAGGCCAGTGCTGCTGCTTTGTTTTCTGCCTCCACCTTGCGCCGGCCCTTGGCAGCAAAGGTCATGGGGCAAGGCCAGCGCAGCGTGAGCTTGCAGATCTTGGTCTTGGTGCCCACCGTGCGGAACTGCATGTATTCCTGAAAGGGACAGCAACAGGATCAGGCTGGGGAGAGGAGCCTACCTAACTAGGCAGGCAGCTTCAAACACACCCTGATACTTCTAAGCAGAGCTTAAATTACTGGGTGTGGGTTTTTGAAGGGTTTTTTTTGTGGGTTGGTTTTGTTGTTCTGTTTGTTTTTTTAAGAGCGCACTCAACAGTTTTCCTGCCCTGAATTCCACCCCCCAGCTCTCAAGGCACTGCCTGAGCAGAAGTGAGAGCAGACAATGTGGGAGACAGCACTGAGAACCTCCGGGTGGAGCACAGCTACTGCTGGCTAAGCCCATGAGGTCTGGAAAGGAGCTGGGTGACACATCCCAAGGAGAAGGATCACCAGATACTGGCAAGGATCGAGTTGTGGAAAGGTTCCATCAACACAGAAATTGCACCTTACTTCGAGCAACACAAACTTGTGTTTGTTGCAGGTGTGTGAGGAAATGCAAACATAGCACCTTAGAAAATATTCTCCTTCATTCACACAGCAGCTCCTTTGTCACCCTGGCCTCAAGTAACAATATTCCTCATCCTTCTATTGACACATTTCCTCAACTCTCACCACAAAGTCTTCTCACTCTCCAGGCTAATATTTCTAGGCCTAGTTTCAACCTCCTCCTCTCCCCACTTCTCAGCTGCCCATAAAAGCATCCAAAGGGATTCCAGCTAGAATATGTGAGCTTCAACCCTGCAGGTCCTGGCAGAGGCCAGTCAGACAGCACCTTACCTTGACTGTGGAGGAAGAGGTTGCAATCTGAATCACTTGGGCCAGGAGATTTTTGGGAAGTGGGAACTGCGTCAGGGCACGGATGGCAGTGTTGTCATCTGTCATTTCAATGGAACTCCCTCCTCGGCTGGATGGAAGGGGAGAACAGTTAGATCTACAAATAGCCACCCTGTGCTCAGACCTGCCTCACTTCAGGTCTGCTACTGAGCTCTGAAACCGAGTAGTTACAGCATAGATAATTTTGGGCATCTGAAAAGTGAAGCTGTATCTTCCTACTAAAATCTGCCAGCCCTGGCATGATCACCCAGCCCAGTGAAGTGACCTACTAAAAAAGAAATCAAACTTTTACACTAGGACTAAAAACCACACAGCATCAACAGCTTTTAACAGATTTAATAAAACAAATACTTCTGAATCCAAAGAACATCCCTAAAAACAACCATCACCACCAGGTCCTTACTGATCTGACTCCTGTTCACTATTCAAAATCAGGGATTTATGCTCCTAAAAGATGAAGCCAAGCAAGCAACCACGGTGATGGAAAGGAGCAGATTTAATATTGCCCTCCAAACCAGGGTTGCTAAACAAGCTGTATGAGCAGCTACCAGGGCAGACATACCTGGCATCTCTGCCTGGGGTTCGAGCATCCTGATGTGCCATGGGCAGATAATCAGAAACATCGATTGCTTCTTCTTCCAGCTCTCCTTCCTCCAGCTCCCCTTCCTCTAGCTCCCCTTCCTCCAGCTCTTCTCTCCTCATTGCCTTGGGCATCCTGCCCTGTTCCATGGGCTGGATGGAATCGTCGGGCTCCATCCGCCGCCAGCAGGTGGAGAGGTCGGCGAGGGAGGGCCCGGACTTGGAGCGCCACTTGCCCTCCGAGCACCACCTCTCATCGGGACAGCCCAGCTGGTCGGCCAGGAGCCGGTACTTGGCAGCATCAAAGAGCTCGTTTCTGGGCCCCAGCAAACCCCAACCCTGAGAGAGAAAAATGCATTCTTAGCTCCAGTAAAGAGACAGGTAACTCTGCAGGAAACAAACATGTCTGGAAAGGAGAGAAAGGCAGGAGGAATTTCTTTGTATCCCACAGAAAAAAAGGGAATGAGACTTTAGGAAACCTACAGCTTTCCTCCTGCCATTATTTCAGAAGAAAAAGGAATCTGTTCACTAACCTACCTCCCCAAAGCACAACTGCTTAGCATCAGATAGCTTGTCAGAAAAGGTAGGCCAAGATTCACTGGTATTTACAGATGCTTGTCTGCATTTCACATTCTGAAGTTTTGAAGCCCACCTCAGAGCACAAAATGCATCTTTTTGGAAAAGAGAGTCTAACCAAGTGAGGTCTGGGATAACACAAGAACTCAGGGCATGGTTCATCCCCTCTCTCTTCACAGCAACATTTGTGTAAGCAGTAGTAAGTCCTCCCTAACCAAGCAGTTTGGAAACAGAAGAGCTCCTACTCACTGCTGGCCCAACACCCACATTTAGAGGTGACATTACATGAAGCTCCAGGTGTAGCTGGAGTGCCACACACCATGTCCCACCACCCTGCTGCAATATAGCAAAAGTGACATCTTTAGGCCTCTCCATGGCACCATATTAGACAAGGCTGAAAGTCAGTGCTGGGGGAGTGCCAAAGACACTAGCTGCTCTACTCAGAGTCACTATAACCAGACAGTTTCTGCACCAATTAGGCAATACTACTTTTCTTGAACTGATTACTGTTTATTTAAAGAAGCATTTGGAGCTTTTTCCATAGCTAAGATTAGCCAGGGCTTCCTAGCATTAGGGTCTTCTGTTAGGTTATAGGTTCAGCTGCCAAAGCATGAGTTCAAAACTTCTCATGCTCAATCGATAGTTTCAGGGTTTGAGGTTTTTCTTCCCTTTATTTTTAGTTCTATACTGAAAATACCGTTTAGCCACTTCCCAAAAATCTGAAAAAAAAAATATCTAACTGCAGGTAGAATTTTTTATTCTTTGAAAACTTCTAGGCTCCCAAAGGAAGTAGGAAACAATGTTTTTCTTGCATACTGACTAGGGAGGATACAACAGAAACACATTCCAATGAGTGGTACCTGAATGAGACCAAGGGTGCTTCAGGTGGAAGGGAGTCAGTCAGTAAAACAAATCTTGCTTATTACAGGATGGAAAACACAAGTCTAGCACACAGGCCAGCTGAACAAACTGCTAGTTTTAATGCTGCAATTCTGAAAGCTTGATTTAAAAACTAAATAGTTATTTCTTAATGTAGTTCTCTTGATCTACAAGCAAATAAATAAGTTGTCTTATTGTCAGAGCACCAGCAGCATCTTTTCCAAGCTCCTTAGTAGGAAGATGTCATTCTTCCTACTCCATAGATGTAACTCCAAAAAGGTACCAGACACCAGTCCATGGCAGAGCTGAAGAGAAAACTGCATTTTATTCTCAGGTAGCTGCTGTGTAACACTGCATCTTCAACAGTGACCTGACAGCCTTGCTGGACTTGTTTGATCCTGACTGTACACATCTCTTCAAAGACTTCTGGCAGAGTAGTGTGACTTCAGAGCAATGGGGAACCTGAACACACAACTGACACACTAGGGCCTACAGAGCGAGGAGAGGAGCCCCCGCAGGTACTACACTCACTAACAACACACAGGTGCACTGACACATGGGTGGGTTGGTGAGCAGGAACAGCAAACACATCCCAGGGAAGCTCTACCTCTCACCATGGATGCTGAGACTAAGATTAAAGTCTAGGACACAAAGAACAAATACCAGAACTCAAATCATGTAGTGAGTTCATGTACAGAATCACAGAGTGGAATGGGTTGGAAGAGACCTTAAAGATCATCCAGTCCGAAACCCTGCCATGGGCAGGGACACCTCCCACTTGACCAGGGTGCTCCAAGCCCCATCCATCCCGGCCTTGAACACTTCCAGGGAAGGTGCAATGGCTGAAGCAAGCGGGCTTTTAAGCTCCATGGGCTCAGACAGCTCAAGACTTCACCCTCTGCTACAGATGAACAGAAAGGCCAACTGAGAAAGCGAACAGGCAAAGAGAGGTAAGGAATGACCCAGGCCTGCACTCTCAAGGGCTTGTTCCTTCCAGCTGAGGAGCATAAGCTTACCTTGAAGAGCTGACAGGCTGCAGCTGCTGCCTGCCTCTCGGCATCGATCTTCTTGGTCCCATAGCCTTCCACTTCCACATTCTTAGGCCACTTTATATGCAGAGTGACTTTCTGAAAAGCAAAAATAACCAGTAAAGTGAGACAGCACAGAACAATCTCTCTTCTCCACAAGGAACACACCGACTTCAAACATCTCTAACTCCAGGCAAAGAAGAAAGCTACAAATGAAAATCCCAAATTAACTCCTTGTTCAGTCCCTTTGGAGAAAGCTCCATTCCAGTGATTTAAAAAGAAAAGCCTGAAAAAGGGATTCAAGGTTTCCACAGTCCCAGAGAAGCTACAGGGCTGAGCCAGGCCCAGAGCCAGGCTGGTTTCCTGCACAGAGCCACATACTCTGGGCTGGAGCTCAGAGGGAACCAAATGCCAAGAGCTCCTTGCAGAACAATTCAGTTTCAGGGTAACTGCTCCTCTGCCCACTGCAGCACACCAGCCCATGCCTGAGAAGCAACACGCACCCTCCAACACATTTCCAGTTGCAACGGCAAGCAGCTCTTCCTAACTGCTTCCTTGCTGTCATTTTAACTAGCACCATACTGCATCACAGTCTGTGGGCACAGGAGAACCCAGCCTGCAGCCTGTGCTGCCCAGCACAAGCTATTCAGAGAAGGAACAGCACCACCAGAGCTCCTTTGGTACCAGCACAGCTGGATGAGAGCAGCTGAAAAACCTGCTGAGGCAAAGCCTGCTGAAAGCTGAACCCTGCCCTTTCTAAAACATTGCTCCAAATCGAGAACTCGTTTTACTCCTGGCCCTGCAGATGCTGCAGCTGAGTTTCTGCAAAGATCCAAGGAGGAAAATGCCTAAGGAATTCTCTCCTGCTTCTGCAGCAAAGATGAAAGGTGGCATTCAGGTCCGCTGGGAAAACCCCACCTATAAGGCTAGAGAAAAGGCCCCTGACTTCTCAACAGCCTCCATCTGGCTGCCTGCCTGCCATCTGAATCTCATCTGACTGTAGGAAATTGCTCTGTATTCTGCCCAGGGGCTCTGCAGGAAAAGGCACAGACCTGCTGAGAAAAGAAGTTGTCTCATGAAGACCAAGTTCCATGGTACTCATGAAAAAAACCTCACTTCCAACCCAGACTTCTCCTGTTTGTCTCACCTGCCCTTCTTTTTCTGGCTTGTTTGTTTTTTGTGATCCAGCCCTCTTTTTTCTCTAAGAGCTCCTCTATTGGGTGGGGTTTTTTTTCTGTTTGGGGTTTTATTTTTGCTTTTTGTACTTTTTTTTTTTTTTAGATCTGAACTAATGCTCAAATGTTCATCTATTTACTTATTAGCCAGAATGTGAACTCATTACACAAACTGAACTGAGGAGGCACTGCCTATAGCATGCCAACATTTAAGTAAGGAAACTGCACCACTGCTTGAGGAAGAGCAAGACACAAAAACACAGAAAATAAAGGAATTCTGAAGTAACTACTACTAATGTATTGCCTGAAACAGAGATGCTTAAAAGGGATGTGGTAATAAAAACTGTCTGGGAAATTTTAGACAGAATGTTTGGAAAATGTTAATCCATCAGAACTGAATCTTTTCCTGGAATGTACACTGCAATTCAACTTCAGCTGGCAAGGGCTCCCAGCTCCAGGACGAGAGCTGGGGTGATAAAAGGAGGCAAGTCCTCAAACACAGAGCACCCAGCAGCTAAGAACCCCTGCTCAGCTAATAGCACAGATTTGGATCTAGGGCTCTCACATCCCAGGCAGTGCTCAAGCTACTCAGCACACTGCTTGTTTGGAATTCCTCTGCTTCATTTAACAAAAAAATTAGTCTGTATTTCACTTTACCCTGAAGTAGCATTAGAAGCCTCCCTCCATCGCAAACAAGTTCTTCTTTTCTGGTTGCAATTGAACATTTTAGGCTTAGGCATTTGTTCCATTAGAACCTACAATTAAATCTAGGCCTACTAAGGTCTAAAATACAGCATTTACATTTTAATTATCTAAGGTAGGGGGGGTACATAGCACAAGACATTTGAGCACAGATGATGTGTCTTCCTGCTGAGAAAAGCAGGTTACAGCAAGCTACTTAAAAGAAAAAAATCCATCCTTCCACAGACAAAAAAGAGGGGGACAGGACCTACATTTACATGCTTTACATACTTAAAATATGAGAAAATAAAGAGGAACAGGAAAAAGTGAGAGTATTTCTTGTTAGAAAGATCATCGCACAACTTTTATGTGGAATTACAACGCTTCTATAATTTTCCCTGTTGAAGAGTTGCTTCCAGGATTAGCAGTGTTCTTGGCTCACTTCCCACTCTGTGTGCAACATCCCTACCCTCCCTCATCCCCAGCACCAAGGGATTACCTTTTTTCTTGGCCCATTAGTATGGATGTACACCAGCTTGTCCCTTGCATGGGAGATGCCCAGGGCTCGGCCAATCACACTGTTGAGCAAGTTTTTAGGCTGCGGAAATTCCTTTAATAAGTCTCTGGAATCTGAAAAACAAAACAAAAACTGAATGTCTTCTAATTCTTGTGCAGTCCTGTTCCAAGGCATGTTTTAACACCTGCTCCATTGCAGCCCTGGGAGCAGTACTGTCCCTACAGTCAGACAGCAGTGACCAGAGGTATGAAGGGGCTTACTCAGTGTCTGCAGGCATCAGGAAAAGGCTTCAGAGAAGAGCAAAGTCTCCTGAGCTCCAGTGTAACATGACCCTGCAAATTCCACTCGGGACATGATGCTGGCTGTCCCACACTTCTCCTGAAAGGCACAGCTTATTTGTTTCCTCTTCTTTTTAAAACTACGGATATCCTCTAGTTGGAACGGCAGCACCGACACAGACTAACCCCATGATTCACTAACAAACATGTAGCAATTTGCAAAGACTTTCTCCCCAAAAGAATCCAGTATCAACAGAAAGAACTGCCAGACTCCACACACCTGCTGAATCTAAATACAAATATCCCAGCACAGAATTCAAAGCCCACATTAACACATGGAGCTGGTGCCTCACCATGGAGGCAAAAGCAGCTCTGACATTCCTGGATATCCAAACCAAACTGAGCAGTAACTATTAGACATTAGGAAGAAATTCTGTGCTGTGAGGGTGGGGAGAGCCTGGCCCAGGTTGCCCAGAGAAGCTGTGGCTGCCCCATCCCTGGCAGTGTTGAAGGGCAGGTTGGATGGGGCTCTGAGCAACCTGGTCTGGGGGGAGATGCCCCTGATCATGGCAGGGGGGTTGGATCTACATGATCTTTAAGGTCCCTTCCAATCCAAACCATTCCATGATTCTATTTCAAACATACCTGGGTATTTGTATCCCCCTCCTGAACCACATGTATCACTTCAGGGTTAAATCAAGGATCTCCACAACCACCAAGTTACACCTTAGATCCACCCACTGGCAGAAAGGTGACATAACTGCCAAAGGCTTCTCCCTGAATTCACCAAGATGGCTTGGCTAAAGTCTGTGAACATAGTTTTGTACTAAATCACTTTGAGAACCCCCTGAAAAGAAGTCTGCCAACAGTCTTTGGAGAACAAGCAGCCCACGCTGGAAGCTGGGAAGCAGTGCTTGAGGCAGTGGGTGCTGAGGGCAGGCAGGGCTGACTGGCTGAGCACCAGGAAGGGACAACTCTCCACTGCCAACTCTGCACAAGGACATCTCTCCACCGGGACACTGGCACAGCCCTGTGTCATCTGCTGACCCATGGAGAGTTGTCCTGGTGCAGAGATGTTCCAGCAGAGAGATGGCAGCAAAGAGTTGTTGTCCTAGACCCCTGAGCACAGGGCCCCTGCCTCACCAGGTGAGAAATCTTCCTCAGGCTGCAGCACTTGCAGGAACGGGTTAATAATAATCAGTTCAAATCACTAATTAAAAAAAAATAAAATCAATAAAAGTCACACTGCCCCCAGACAGAGCAACGTGATGCCCACCTGGTGTCCCAGCCTCCTCCCTGATGCCAACACCAGCAGTTCTAGTTGGAGAGGAGGTTGCACTACGTCCCCTCTCACAGGCATCCCCGCTGTACCCAGCCCTGCAGGCTGAGCCTTAGTTTGGAGCAGCAGCCCAAGAGAGACCAGATGAAATGTAATGTGGTCACAATTCTGGGTGCAGTCACACAAACAGGCAGATCTAATAGCTCACTGTCATGGGGAAGGGTGGGTGCCACTTCTCCCAGGCTCTACCACCACCACTGCTCTGGCACAAACCCAAACGTACACGAGATGATTTGCAGCCCTAATCCAACAGAAAGCTACACCAGAAAACTCGGAGCACACAGCTTTTGCTTCCCTCAGAGCAAATCAGCCACCTGCCCAGTCCTGCAGGCCCCCAAAATCAGCGCAATGGCACAGGAGAGAGGAACAGGCTCTCTCATTCTGGCAACACCAAGCACAGCCAGGCCACTCTGATCACAAACACGCTCCCCAGGCAGCCAGAACTTCATTAATCTTCTTGTAGACTATCAACGGGTTTGGGCACTAGTTTTTAGAGGGCTTCTAATTCAGGAGAAGTTTCAGCAATGAGTGAGAAGTCAGCAACACATGATAACTGGTACTGCCAGAATGTGGAATTTCACATTGATGAACCAAATCCAACAAGAAATGAACCAACAGTCACACTCGATTAGAGCATCACCAAGATCTGCCACCAGGTTTTGCCATGAACTCTGCAGAGTTGCTATAATGAAAATAGCCAGTAACTGGCTCCAGAGAAGGAGGCAAGCATTAAAGAGAAAGGCCCTGCAACACCGGCATGTGGAAGAGACCTTCTCCAAGAAGCTGCTCAACAATGGAAAACTGAATTATTTGGGTGTATTACAAGGGCTCAACTGAAAGCTGATCAACAGAGAAATCACAGGAGCTTTTGGGAAGGCAACAGAGTTAATACTGTACCATGGCACACTCAACACTTGTCAGACTGTAGATACTTGGGTAAGAGAGAGCAAAAAAACATGTTGCTGATATCACTCTCTCCAAAAAAAGAGAAAAGCCCAGCACGCTGATCCAATGACTGGTGACACTTTGCTTTGAAAATTCTTCCATAGATGAAACAACTGAATCTCAGAGAAACCTCCTGCAGAGGCCAAACAGTCCAGGTACAGAAGGAATTTGGGTTCCTTAACACATTGAGGGAGGAACTGAAATACAACCCCGTGGGCTGTGGTAAGGACATGCAGAGCTGGTGTCACCTGAAGACAGGTCACACTGCAACTCAACAGCTGCCTGGTTCTGGGGGCAGTGGGACTGGCTGGGACTGATGTAACTTTCCAACATTTGTTGAATGTTGAATTTTCAGCCTTTACCAAGGACAGCACCAAAGTGAACAAATCAGAACTGCTGCCTGCTCAGCACACAGTGGGCCTCCTGCCCCTCTTCTGTGCTCAATGGTCAGCCTGGGAATCTTTCATTGGAAAGAACAAATCCAGAAGCCCACAAGGCTGCTGATCCTCACACATACTTGGGCAAAACTCTTGGACAATTACAGGGGAAGATGCAGGAAGCGCTCTAATTTAGGAACATTATTTGTCCCTTAATTATCTTCTATGTATTGGCCAGGAAGGCATGAAAATGGCCTCAGCCTAACAAAGAACTACAAGCCAATTTTTTGTCATTATACAGCAAATGTGACATTTCTCCCAACTCATACAGCAACCAGCACTATATTCAGACTTTGACCTGTTAAAGGAAACTGGAAAAGTGACTAAGAGCTTGGCACTGCAGCTCTATCCCATTCCACATGGCTGAGATGCATGGAGGGAGGAGTAGTAACACAATTCCCAAATGCACTATTAAATTCCCTTAATAAATGAGAAATTAAAACAAAACAAAACAACCCACAACCAAAACTCAAGCCTGTATTATTTAGCCTCTGGTTGCTTCCCCTTCCAAAAACAATACCCTGACAAATCTTTTGATAAGTAACAGGCAGAGGGAAGAAGTACATTCTTCTTAAAATGCCCCCAAAAATGCAATTATCTAATGACAGAGCAGATTTCTCACATACTGAGGGGGTTCCTCAGTGAAGACTAAACATTTAGTCCATCCCAGAGCAGAGAAGGACAGGATCTCTAAATAACCAAGCCTAGCTCTGGCTTGCAGATCAGACTCTAAATTACCAACCAAGACACAATGTATTCTTCCCAGCTGATGATGCCACATTCAGCAGTGCCATCTGATGTCCCAACAGTGACTCCAAGGCTTGATGGATCACCCTCAGCCCATCCTGGTCCCAAATTTGAGAGCTGAAATGATCTGACCTTGTATGAAGCCATGCCTCACTTGTAGATTTTAAAGAAACAATCTGAAATTGCAGGACTGGATTTGCAGAATGTTCTCCTCCCTGCCAGATTGGATTTCTTGGCATCTTCTTCCAAAGAGTGTATTAGTTCTCTCACTGCTGAGAAGGGATATTTGGGTAGGAATCATATTAGCAGCAGTCACAGCCCTGCAGAGGCAGGGAGTGTAACCTAATGCTCCCAAAACAAAAGAGAGTTGATTTTCACACCCAATTCCTATCAAGCCAAAACCATGTATGATGCCCACACCGCAGCTCTGAGACCATGAAGAAATATTAAAAGCTTGTCTTGAATTGCAAACAATTCAGGGTGGGGCCATCAAAAGAAGCCAATTAACTCATTTAAGTTCCTCCAAGCCGGTGAGTGCTTTAGCTTAACTTGATTGTAAAAGTCAACGATCATTCCAAACAGCACTGAAAGAAAGAAAAAAATAAACCCCAACTCTCTCAGCTGTAGTGGCCAAGCCTTCCATTAACCCCAACAAACCTGACAAGTAAAGGCACTGTCAGGTACAGCAGCACAAATAAAATGGCTCGTAGGCTTGTTCAGGGGAGACAGAGTGGCATTGGATTTATTTCAACTGTTCCCATCTCCCCTAGAGATGCAACAAACGAGCAGCAAGGACAAACTACTCAACAAGGTAGAAGCCCCCGCAGTAATAAATTGGAGGCAGTGAAGAATGCTCCTAATGCATAAAAAATTCACAGGGAAGAAGGAAGCCCTCTGGCTCCATAATATCCTTTTCATAAGGAATTAGCCTAGGCATGTTTTACTAGGGAGAAACGGAGGGAGACAGAAAAGGCTCCACCTGGCAGTTTCGTTTAGAGTACACCAAAAAGCTTCTTTGGGTTGTTTTTTTTTTTAACCAACATCCAGGGACCCTGACCAAGGCTCTTTCAAGCATAGACAGGAATAAAAACACCACGCAGTTCTCGCCTAAACAAGAACAAACTTAAAAACTGGTAAAACTGACAAGGCTCCTTCAATAGCACGTGAGATCACCAGAGAAAGAACCCCAGTGGACACCTCCAGCCTTGGAGACACTCGGATCAACCCGCCCCAGTCTGGCCCTGCCCTGAGAAGGGGATCAGGCCACATGGCATCCAGAGCACCAGTCCAACCTAAATTCCTCTGTGATATCAAGAGACAGCAAATTTAATTAGTCTCAGAGATTCCCTCTTAGAGCAAAACAGAGGTCAAGATCATGGAAGGCTCAGTAGTGAGTGAAAAGTGCCCCAGACCTGGCTGAGCAGGCAGAGCAGCTCTCTCCTTCAGATCCTGCTCCAAAATCCCACCATCTAGGCCAACAATGTGGAGCCCGTGGTATGAACCCCAATGTACCAGCACCAGCTTAGGCTGGCCTCAGAGCAGAGCTGACTTGCCCATGTTTGTATCCAAGGCTAATAACAAAAGCTCTCAGATGAGAAGAGCTAACAAAATATCAGTTTACAAGTTGAAAGCTTGGAACTTCCCCTCATAAACAGTTTTTGGAATTAACTTTTATGGTCTTTACGTATTCAGGTAGGAGCTGTTCAGTAGGACAGACTTCCCGTGAGACTCTGAGCACTTTTTATTTGCTCATCTGAAATTAATCTTCCGATATTGCTAAACTCTCACCAGCAGGGCCTTCCACGGTCAATCCACCCCACAAATTAGGAGGATGAGCCCAATCCCAGCAAGTTCTCCCCATCATTCCAGGAAAGTGAAGCCCAAAGACAAAAATACTCAAGTACTCTCTGAAAATGCAAGTTAGAAAAAGTGCTGAGGAATGGAGTACAAAAGAGGGAAGAAAAAAAAAATAATAAATTGGTTTGCTGCTTTTCTCAGGCAACACCTGAACCAGCTCATTACACAATAATTTGGGGTGGTTTAGCATTTGCTTCAGAAGTTAATTTGCTCTGTTGAACAGCTTGAATGCAAGAATTAAAGACTATTTGACTCTGAACTACAAGACAGAGCTCAGCACGGCTTCTGAAATTAAAGTGAAACTAAGGCCCAATAAATTCAGAAACTTGAGAGAAAATTTAAAAAAACCCAACATCCAGTGCTGGAGGTTGGGAAGGAAGCAGAAAACACAGAAGGAAGAAGGAAAGGGAAAAAAAAAAAAGAGATAAGTTTTTATGTAATAATAAACCAAATTTTCAAAGTGGAAAATTACAGCCTAAGAAATAAAACTCAAACCAAACCAGTGATTTCAAAATGCAGTAATTCAAGTCACAGCCTGGCTGTGTAACCTCCAGCACAAAACTATCCTATCTTTATAAACTAGAAGTGTTCTTCATGCTCCATAACCTAACAAAAAGCAATTGTTAAAACATGACATTAAGACACAGTTTCAAACACTCTTTTTAAAAAGTAACAATTCATTCTGACCAGCAGCAAAGCGTTTACCCTTCAAACATCTGAACCCCAGGCCCTCTCACACACAACTCTGCTGTGGGCTGAAGGTCTGACACCCAAAAGAGAAACGAAACCTTCTAAGCTTTAGATAGAGACATCATCCCCGGGCAGATTTACAGACACTGCAAGTACCGGGACCTGTGTTAACAAGAGCTGCCCGCGTCTCGATCAGCGCTCCAGCCGGCTCAGGCAGCCAGACTCGCCGCTGGAAGGGCAGCTCGAAGCCCTTTGTACACGGGCAGCAGATAAAGCGACGCTTGGAGCCGCCCGCAGCCTGTTCTGCCTCTGACCTAACGGAACTTGCTGCGCGGCGGCGACAGAGCAGTTTTTCTGGCGGATGCTCCAGGGGCGTGCTCCATCCATCAGGATTTCGAGCGAAAGATCCATTTAGGATTTTTCCCTCGCGTCAGCCCACAGCGGGCGGTGAGAAGCGCCGAGGACTTTTAGCCAGGGCCGGCTCGGCCCGGCTTCAAGCGGCGACCTTGAGCCGCAGGGCTCGTCACCCCGCTTCTGCTTCCCGGAGAACCCCAACTCTCCCCATCCAGCCGCCGCCAACAAAGAGCCCCGCACACTCGCGCGGCGACCACAAAGGCCTCGGCCCTCGCTGTCCGCGGCGGCTACCGGAGCTCTCCCCGCAGGGCTCCCCGCACCGGCCGCCGGTTCCGCCCCCCCCCCCCGGAGGGAGCAACCCCCCCTCTCCGGCCCGTTCCCCGTTACCTGCGGCGGCGGCAGCAGTGCAACCGTGCGTGCAGACGCCGCCGCAGCTCGCCGGCTCCTCTCCCTTGCCGCGCATGCCGGCCAGGAGCCCTTTCCCCGGGGCCGGGTCGCTCAAAGGCCGCGTCGTTCTCCGGCGATGGCCGCTTGCCCGCGACGCGGCCCCGGCGGCGCCGGTCGCCCCTCCCAGCCGGTGCGGGGGGGCTGCGGGCGGCCCGGCGCGGCCTGGCCCAGCCGCCCGGAGCGGGAGGAGGCCGGCGGGCGGCGCGGCCCGGCTGCAGGTGCGGGGAGAGGGAAGGAGGGACGTGCGGCGCGTTCACGCTCCCTCCTTCCAACACCGGGCCGCGGGGCTCGCTCCTCCCTTCCGCTGCGTTGCGGGGCCGGCGCGACGCGGCTTCCCCGGCAGCCGGGCCGCGCACACCGGGGGCGCCGCCGGTTGTTCCTCCTCCCCCCCCCCCCCCCCCCGCCTCGCTCCCCCCGCCCCGCCTCACCCTTCACCATGGCGGCGTCCTCCTCCTCAACACCCGGCTCCTCCTCCTCCTGCCTCGCCTCGCCGGGGCCCTCGGGCGCCGGTAAGCGGGTGCAGAGCCCGCGTGCTCCCGGCGCCGCCCGGTAGCAGCGGCAGAGGCGCAGGGGCCCGGCCGAGCCGCAGGCCGCCGCCGCCTGCAGCAGGAGCCCCAGCGCCGCCATCTTGAGGCTGCCCAGCGCCGGCTGCAGGCTGCGCCGCCGCCGGCCGCCGCAGCGCCCCCTGGCGGGCGGGAGGACCCGGCGCAGGTGCCAGCGAGGGGTGCGGAGCCCGGGAGGGACCCCCGGGAGGGACCCCCGGGAGGGACCCCCGGGAGGGACCCCCGGGAGGGACCCCCCCGCCCCTGCCCGCCACACCGCCCGGGGAGGGAGGAAGGAAAATGAGGTGCTTTCCTGGCCCTGCCAGAAGGCGTGGAGGCCGGGAGCGCTGCGAGGCGCAAGCCGCCCTGGGGAGGCAGAGGGCTCCCGCCGCAGCCTAAACCCGCAGGAAGATTTCCTTCTTTTTCTCAAAAAAACCCCCCAACCTGCACTCGCAGCCCCGCGCCCTGCCTGCCCTGCCTGCCCTGCCTGCCCTGCCGCCACACAGCGACAGCGCTGCCATCACTGCTCACACACCCACAGCACAGGGCACGGACACAGGTCGTCCCAAGGGGTTTTGAGACTATTTTGTAGGTGACACAAACCCCCCAAAAAAAGCTCAGGACTGTCTTCAGACACACTCAGAGAAGTATGACACACAGAGATGAGCCGTTTGCTCCAAGATCTGAGCAACCTGGTGATGATCCTGCAAACACAATCCATGGGCCAGTCCTCCAAATACGGATTTTGTTTGAGAATCATTACTAACCTTCTCTAACTAGAGGAAAAAACACACACAGGCAATCTCTCCTAAGCTTCTGAGAACGACTGGCTGCCCTTGCTTTCCCTACTGCACCCACGTCTTGCAATCCTTGCCGTTTCACAGGCAAAGCAATCGTTGGGATTGTTTTAAAATCAGAGATTGCAGGAATGATTGGGAGGGGAAGTGCAGGAACTGCTCTGGGGCCTCAAAGTCCTTTTGGGTTTCTTGCTAGACAGACACCCCAGCACACACAGGTGGAGGCCAAGCAATTCATGTTCAAGTGTCTGTTTATACAAATAAAGTCCCCTCACAGCCCATCCTTTACTCATACTGCAGATAAAACGCTACAAAGCTGAACATTCAGCAGCAGGACTTTCCCTTTCCTCACACCCCTCCCGACTTGCAGCCAAATCCCTTCTTAGCTGGTTGTGTACAAATGATTTTGTGGCTGAAGCACAAAATTCTCAGTGCTGGTTGAAATTCAAACACTGCAGGATTTTGCTTTTAATTGTTTTCTTAAAGTCGGATTATTTTTCTAGCCAATTAATAGATACATATTTTATTTTGTTTTACCTGAGACTGCTATTAAGTTGTGTTTCAACCAGGGCATCATTTTGATGTCAAAAACTTCACTACTCAGTGAATATTTTATGTGTACACTAAAAAGGTACATGTTGTTTAAACATTATGATGAAAAAAGGGTGGGAGGTTTTTTTTGGGTTTTGTTTTCTTTGTTGTTGTTGCTTTTTTGTTTGTTTTTTTGTTTTTTGGGGGGTGGGTTTTTTTATTCCTTTGGTTTTAAATCCAAAAGCCTCCAACAAGCCACAAAAGTATTAACTAAGATAATTGCATATTTAAATTTTACAAAGGCTGTGCTCCACAAGCAGAAGTTCAACAAGTGGACAGTTAGCAAACAAACCCCTGTATAAAAAACAACTTTTGGAAGAGCTGAGCACTCAAAAACATGAGCAAGACATGAGTGTTCATGGAACGTGGATATTCAAAAACAATCTTACTACTTACATTTGCCTTTTCCAATACACAGACTTTTCAGAACCTCTAGGAATTAGCCAGTGATCTGCCCCTGGAGTTCATTTTTACTTAAAAAAAATCCAACAACCAACAAACAAAAAAACCCAGAACTTGGAGCAGCACCAGAAGACCCAAAAAATGGAACTCTAATTATAAAGGCTTAGATTACAAATTTTAAGAGCATTGGTCCACTAAAAAGGAAAACAATCTTGCCAGACAAGTGACTCAATTTAAGGAAATGAATTCCCTGTAAACCTTTTGATAGGTCCTTGCATGCACTTTTACTTTCAGAAATAACTTCAGTTGGTTTGGAAACAAAAGCTTCAAGGAAAGAAAGGGTGTAAACATTAATACATCCTTTTGTGAAACTACCTAATTTGAGATAGTTGCTGGCTTATTTTCCAAAGATCTAGATGAGGCAATAAGCTGTCCAGCAGTGAAGGAAAGAAATAGGAACAGCTACTACATTGTTTCAGGTTGTGAACATCAGTGAAGAAACACAAAGGGTACTAAGAGCCCTATAAGATGAAAACCATGGCTGGAGAGCACAGTGACTAAAAGCAAAAAAAAAAAAAAAAAGACAAAAGAAAACAGATAAATAAAGTACATGTCTGGGGAACATCTTGGAAGCAGTGTCAGTGGGAAGGATGCTGAGAGCCAGTGTGCTGGTGCACAGCAAGTCAGGCATGAGTAGGGCTAGTGGTTTGTCACCATAAAGGATATAAAAGTATAGAAAAATAGTTAAAATTCAATTTATTAAAAAATTGCAGACATCCCAGATTCCACATGTTCAATTCCAAGGTCTTTATTTTGCAGAGATGAGCATTACACAGCATCTGAAGCCTGACCTAAAGCCATCTTCCCAGGCTGTGCCAGTCCAGGCTGCCTTGGATCAGCTCTGGCTAATTGCTCCTCGTTAGCCAGGCCCTTACAGGGGCAGCAGCTCCTTAACAACCTCCTTAAAGACTTCCCTCTTCCCCCGGAGCACAGCTGTTCCAGAACTCAGGGTCCCAGACCCTGCCTGCCCATGACAAACCACCAGCCCTGACAGGAAAAGATCCTTCTTTCTCTCCAACTCCAACCCAGGTCAGACTATTTGACAAATCAGAGGGGTTTTATTCCCAATTAAAATTACTTTGTACATAACAAACGCCCTGAACATATAAAGTATCCTGGGAAATGTTTTTTCCAACGTGGAACCCACAATACTGGTGACTCATTAGGATGGCAGAGTGACAAGAATGGCTGGTGCCATGTTGTGTGCCCCAAGGGCTCCAGCTTCCCTGGGACAGGAGGCAGGGATCTGGAATCCTTCATCCCCTTCTCTGCACCTTGTTTTAAGACCAAGTAATGGAGTTCAGAAAAGAAAAACAGAAGAAAACAAGGACCAGTCAGTGACCAGAAGGGTGTCCTAAGAAAAAAATATGATCTAAAGAAAGAGGTTGGCAAAGCAATGACAGGTAAAAAAAGGACATGGCAACAGTTGGCAGAAATGTAAAGCATGCAGACACCAAAGAGAGAGCACGCACTGAACCGGTACAAAACAGGTACGTTCAAGAGGGTAAAATTTAAAGTGAAAAAAAAGCTTTTCAGTGAAATAGCAAACAAGTCAATGTTCTCACCTATTGGATAACACCACAAATCTTCTCCCCTTCCAAATTCTGTTGTTTCCCTGAAATACGCACTGTAGCTGCACTCAGGTGCAACACAACCCACGTGCTACACTAACCAGGACAGAACCAGTCACACTGGTCACAGTCACCCTGTCTCACACCTGCAGTGCCAGCTCTGCACACTGGGCTCCCCTCAAAGTGTGTCCCAGACATAACAGCTGGTGCCAGACCTTGCACAGCTACCCCGACTTCAGGCACGGTCACCTCAGCTTCCTCTTTGGTCCCTAATGCTCTGAGAAGGAAGTCTGACAAAGATATTTGTAGGACAAACCTCTCCTTTATCCAGCATAGAAAAGAACAGCCCTGTTTCCTACAAATTCATTTTCTTCCTCGATCTGCTGTAGTAGTATTAAATCTCTGAACAAAGGAAAAAGTATCAGTTGACGTGAGGATTGCCTCAGGTCCTTACCTTTGAGGGAATTCAGCGAGAACATCTCCATCCCAGTGAAAGGGTTGGTTCCTAGGGAAGCAAGAGGTGACAAGAAGAAACAAGAAGTTAAGATCTTTCCTTTGAGATGTTTCAAGTGCTTCATCCTTCTGGAAACAATTTTAAATGTGTCCTTAGCTCAGGACAAAGCTGATGGTCCTCAGCAAATCCCACCTGACTGTATCTGGCAGGTCTCACCCAGATCACGCCTGCACCATTTGCCATCCTGCCAGAACTGGCAGCTCTGCACCCAAAGGGAGGAAGAGTCAGCTCAGCTGGGGGGTTGCAGGCTTGCTTTGTCTCTGTGGCAATAGTCATTTGGGGATATTTTTTAAAAGCTTTCCAAGTCAGAATGCCAGAAGCCAGCAGACCCCTGCCATTGTTCCCCCTTTTCAAGGAAAAACAGGGGAGGGAAGAAACATGTGCTTTTGATAGTGTTCTTTGCTGCAGTTGTGTTAAACTCTCAATTTAATTAACATAGCTTTTACTCCAATAAAGAAAAAAAAAAAGAGTTTTGTTTTGGGGCACTTTATCTGTCACACTAAATACTAAACACATTTTAGGCCTTCTTTGACAACAGAGTAATGAGGATTTTCTAACAAACTTGGATCAGATGCACCAGGGTCCCCAAGCACACAAAGCTAACATTCCCTATCTGTATGAAAGGCTATTCCTGAGCTCACAATTCATATCCTAGAATTACTATGCCCCCAAATTATTCACTTTTGCTTTCAGGGAAACTAATGACAAAATTACTGATTACTTCAGTAAGCAAGGCCTAGAAGAACAGAACTCTGTGGACATGACACCTTGTTCAGCAAGTCACCTCCCCAGGGGCACATGGAAACAACCCCTCTGACAACAAGTCTGCACTGTGTCTTCCTCAGTGACCCAAGAAATAACAGAGCAGTTATTTGACTTGTTTAAAAATGAAAAACCATACAGGCAGCAGTGATTCTTGAGGCCAAGAGAGGAGAACATCCTTTGTGTAACTAACTCACTGCACTGAACAAAGTTAGGGAGCTCTTTTGTGGCAGCCCAGAGATTCCTAAGGCTGAAGCAATCGAGCGTGGAGGGAAGTCAGAAGAGGAATGCAAACTTGGAGTGCAAAGAGAGGACGCGCCCCCTCCACATGGGGATCATCCCAGCCTAGGCACAAACCCTCTTACAGGCAAGAGTGGTTTTTATAAATAGACGAGTTCAATATTACTCTGAAACGAAAGAGGAAGTCCTTGAACACTCTGAAGTCACTGGGGAGAGAGAACCAGGAGCATGACAGGGAACGTTCTTCAATCTAAGTCACAGGTGGGTCGGCCACATCTTCCTTCCACACTTGGAAGCAGGACAGAAATGGGGAAGCTGTTTGCTCAGAGACACAGTGTATTCCAGAGAAAACAGGGAAGCGAGTCTGCAACAGCCCTCTGAGGTAACATACCATGCAGGCAGATGAACTGCAGGGCTTGTCTACAGAGCACAACTACTGGAAGAAAAAAAAAACATCTCACCTAGGCTGGGACGGGCAGGAGGGGCCTTTCAAAACCAGTTAAAGCTGAAGAAAATGGTCATTTCAGCTCAAGACCAAGAAAAAAACAAAACTGAAAACCCTCCATGGTTCAGCTGACAAGATGAACAACCATGAGCCCCACTGACAAGCAAGACTCTAATATAAAGTTCTTGTTTATAATTGCACCTGTATCTCCCCAGTTGGGATGGGGACCCTTAATGGGCCACCAGGAACAGGCCCAAGGCTCAAAGAGCCCAAGTCAGACTGGGTGGGAGTGGGGACAGACAACAAAGGTGCTGAGTTTACACAATCCCAGTGAGGTCCATGAAGAGAGTCCAGCTCTTGCTGTCCCACTGATGAGAGATCCCTTTTCAATGACAGAACAGTACTTAAAGTTTGAGCATCCAGTAGACACGTGGTCAAAGCAGAGAGAGAAGAGCTTGGCCAGAAGAGCTTGCCCCTCCCTGGAAGTGTTCAAGGGCAGGTTGGATGGGGCTTGGAGCAACCTGGTCTGGTGGGAGGTGTCCCTGCCTGTGCAGGGGGTTGGGACTAGATGATCTTGAAGGTCCCTTCCATCCCAAACCAGTCTGGGATTCTATGACATGACAGGAAAGCTGAGGTTTAAGGAACATGTTATGAAGAGATTGGCCCCTGCAGCATCATCACTGGGTTACCTGGGACCAGACCTGGAATCAGGAGCCATCAGTTGTAGCACAGCACAGCCTGAGGAAAACCCCAGGGTTTTGTGGCTGAAGATCCTGATACCAAAAAAAGTGTTCAATGATGGCAGCAGCTTCACTGCTTATGGAAACAAAGGGGATGAACAGCCCTGAAAGGGGAACACGGTAGAAGAGTCAACTGTTGGGCTCTGATGACAGAGTAGAGATGTGGGGCCTCCTCAGGTGCTGGGTTTATGGAGAAGTGGAAGATGATGGCACAGGACTCTTAGGGACAAGGCAAGGGCACATTTGGAAGGAGAACCAACCCCATGTGATGATCAGGCTGCAGTCCCCAGTGCCTCCCACCTGGCAAAATATCAGAACTCCAGGTGGCAAAACAGACACTAAAGTTTGTTAGAAATAGACTTGCTGCCCCTGCTGTGAAGGCAAAGAGTGAATGTGGCACTGGAAACTCTTAGATAAAATCTCAGGAATTGGGTCTTTGTTGGGTTTCATTGATCCACTTGAATACAGCTACACATGGGTCTCAGGAGAAATGACATCCCAAGAAGAAAGTACCTCAAGATGCAGAGAATATCACAGAATTTCTGATCGTGTTCTACTGTGATATTCTAGCAGTGGGTGAAGAGGTAGGACCCATGTGCTTTGTCATGAGAACAAAGGAGAAACTGTTGTCTTACAAGCCATTCATCCTCAAGGATCACTTACACTGTAAAGCCAGTTGGACTTTCTGCTATTTGGGCCAAAGAAGCAGTGGGTCAGTTCAAGAAACCTTTCTTTACCAAATGTAATTCTGCAGGATTCCCATTACTGAGCCTCTGACAAGCCGAGAGGGGGAAAAATAAAGTGCTGGAGGTAGGAATGGACATCGGATGCTCCTGGGCTCATGAGATCAAACACTCTGGAATCAATGGGCAAGCCAGAGTGACAGCTCCCGTGTCCGCAGGGGGGAAAATGGTGCCACTAGTGACAACGGAGTGAGTTACAGGAAGGCAACAGAGAGACAAAACCATGAAAAGGGCTGCGAGCCATGCTGGAAAACAGCTCTACCACAGGAGCAAGGGCTTCCCGCGGCACACATCGGGACCCCGGGGCAGAGTCCCACTACCCGGGCCGCGCCGTTCCCGGGAGCAGGGCTCAGCCCCCCCAGCCCGGGCTCTCCCCGCCGGCCACTCGCCCAAGAGCCGAGGCGACCGGCGCCCGGGAGCTGGGCTGGACGGCTCCGCGCCCCCGCCGGCCGCGCTCCCTGGCTCCGCACCGCGGTGCCCGGGCAGCGGGGGCAGGACCCGCGCCCCCTCCCCGCACACGCCCGGTGCCCCACCAGCGGGGCATCCCCGCCGGCCCCGCCCGGCCGCGCAGGCCCAGGCCCCCGCTCGGCCCCTTCCCGCGGGCCGGGGCTCCCCTCAGGCCGAGGCTCCCGCCCCCCTGGGCGGGCACCGCGCCCGGGCTCGGCCGCGGCCCCATCTCCCGCGCCCCCGGGGCTCCGCGCCGCTCTTCGCCGCCGCCGCCCCCCGGCCCATCGCCTCAGCCCCGCGCGGCCCCGCCGGTCGCCCCGCCGCCCGGCTCGGTCTCGGAGCCATCCTTCCCCCTCCTTCCCCTTCCTCCCGCCGCCCTCCTCCGGGCCGCCGAGCTGCCGGGGCCTCCACCGCGGGTTCCGGAGCGCAGTCCCACCGGGCAGCGCACGGCCCGAGCCCCCCCGGGCGGAGCGGCGCCGGCCCCGCTCCCCGACACCCACCTCCTCACACCCAACTCTCTGGCGCCGGTCCGCCGCGCTCGGACCACAGCTCCCGGCAGCCCCGGCGATCCGCTGCCAGGGCACCCCGCGCCCGCGCCCGGATGTGAAACCGCCTCCCGCGCCGGCCGCGCGGGGCGGGGCCTGTGTCCATGGCAACGGGGGCGCCCGGTGCCGGTGCCCCGCTGGGCCCGGCCGCTGCCCTCACCTCTCCGCCCCGCAGCCTCCTGTCCCGCGGCCGTTTCTGCCGCCCCGTCCGCCTCAGCGCGGCTCCGAGGCCGCGGCGGGGCCCCGCTCGGCTGCCCGGAGCGGGAGGCTGCAGGGACACACGGTGCCCGTGGGGCGGCGGGGCCGGGACACACCGTCCTGCCCAGGCCGAGCGGGGCGCGGCGCTGCTGCGTGAGGCTCCGCGGCACAACGCGTGGCCAGGCCCGCCCCAGGCTGGCGGGGCAGGTTTACCGGCTGTGGGCACGGCGGGGACGGGAGCCCTTCCTGCGGGGCTCTGCGAGCCCTGAGCACTAACGGGGAGCTGGAGCAGCTCTGCTCTGGAGACAGGCTGGGAGAGCTGGGGTGTTCAGCCTGGAGAAGAGAAGGCTCCAGGGAGACCTGAGAGCACCTTCCAGTGCCTGGAGGGGCTCCAGGAAAGCTGGGGAGGGGCTTGGGACAAGGGCAGGGAGGGATGGGAGCAGGGGAAGGGTTTCCAGCTGGAAGAGGGAGCTGGAGCTGAGATGTGAGGGAGAAATTCTGGGCTGTGAGGGTGGGGAGAGCCTGGGCCAGGTTGCCCAGGGAAGCTGTGGCTGCCCCATCCCTGGCAGTGTTGAAGGGCAGGTTGGATGGGGCTTGGAGCAGCCTGGGCTGCTGGGAGGTGTCCCTGCCCATGGCAGGGGTGGGACGGGATGGTCTTAAAGGTCCCTTCCCACCCAAACCAGTCGGTGGTTCTGTGCTGCCCAGGCAGGGGCTGCCAGCACCGACGGGCTCAGAACCTCTAGCCCTGTTCTGGGCTGTGTGGGTGAGGCCGCTGCCTGCACGGGCAGCAGGATATAAGGAAGCTCTTCCCGGGCAGATCCAGCAGCCACCTCAGAAACGCTGTGTTTCACCTTGCCTGGCTCAGGGGAACTCAAGTGCATCATTAATGTATCCACCTATTAGCAGCAGCTTTAACCATGTTAATATTTAACCGATTTGCTGTATGTATCTATAGGTAGAAATTTAACTCCTGCTCATAAATGGAAACTTACTGGTTTGATGCAGTGAATATCCCCAGTGCAGATGCCGCCTCTCCTCCTGGAGCAGGCTGAACTGGAGTGGGCTAGTTCCTCCTCTGGTGCAGGACAAGGCTCCTTCTTGCTTCTTGCTGGATTAATCCTACTGTGAGCAAAGAGAAGCAGCATTTGTCCCCTGTGTTACTCAGGCTCTGGTTTGTACTAATCACCTAATTAAGCACCATGTGCAGCTCGAGCCACTGCCCAAAGACGCTGAGTGGCAACTTGTTAAATCCTGGGGAGATCTCCTGGCTTTTTAGTGCTGTTAGAAGCCAGAGCAGTGGGAATGTGCACTGGTGCAACAGAAGCATGGCCAGCAGGTCAAGGGAGGTGACTCTCCTCCTCTACTTGGCTTTTGTGAGACTCCACCTGGGGAACTGTGTCCAGTTCTGGGGTCCCCAACACAGGAAGGACACGGAGCTGTTGGAGAGAGGCCAGAGGAGGCCCTGGAGATGCTGGGAGGGCTGGAGCAGCTCTGCTCTGGAGCCAGGCTGGGAGAGCTGGGGTGTTCAGCCTGGAGAAGAGAAGGCTCCAGGGAGACCTGAGAGCACCTTCCAGCAGCAAAGGTGTGATGAGGGCACTGGAAAGGAAAGTCCTTTGTGTGTGCTGATTGGCATTGTATGGCTGAATCTGGCTACCTGAACTTGGAGAGCAAGGCAGACTTGGGAAAAGGTGGGCATAAATTAGGGGAAATTTTAATATTTTAAGTTCTGTGTGGTAATTTAACACTAAACATGGTTTAGATACAAGTTTTAGCAAACACCACCAACAGTTTATTTACATGAGTTCTTCAGTTGTTTTTTTTCTGGCCTTTTCTAGTCATTGTGATTTTTCATATCATCCAGATATTTATAAAATAAACTTTTCAGAGTAGTAATCCCCCAAAAAAACTTTGTTTTGGAGAGGCTGAAATGACATTTGAAAACTTTATTGCTACTTCAAAGCTTTTTAAATTGATTTGGTGGCCTTGGCAGTGCTGGGCTAATGGTTGGATTTGATGATCTTAAAGGTCTTTTCCAACCAAAACTATTCTGAGTGTTGAGATGCCCGGGATGATTTAAGCTTCCTGAGTGTCTTGATTTCTCACTGTGCTCTGCAGGCCACAGTGATCTTTGTGTCAGTTGTAGCCAAAACACAATGAAAAGAAAGTCACCTAAGGGTAAGAGTGTGTAAAACTGGAATTTCCTAAAATTTATCTCACAGAACCAAAAGTCTTGGTAACACAGAGTGCAGAGCACACGTGGTGTGGGAGGAAGGAGCAAGGAACACAGACAATTGGTATTTTCTTGCTTAGGGGTCTCCAGCTACTGCACCTTTCTTCAGAAGATGGAGCATCAAGTCCAGTCTTTTCTGTAGACTCTGAAGGCCAGAAGTTTAATGGGTAATTGTCATCCCCCTGTAGAGAAGAACGGGACAATAAAAGACAGTGTTAAGATCAGGGGAGTAACTGATGCCACTAGTACCAGCTTGGCTCCAAACTCCTGCACAATCATTCCAAAGCCACCTCTCAGGAACAAGGACAGCAGTTTGCCTCTGGGGCTTAGAGTGGAACTCTGCTGTGATACACTGACTTTGTCCAGAACATGTCAAATTTTATTATGTCATTTTAGTTCTTCACTTGCTTCCTCCTCCTTACACTATTTTTACCAGTATGACTTGGTAGTCTCTCTTCCAGGTAACCTAAGGGATGCTGCAAAGCCTGGTTTTAGGCTGGATCTAAATATAATTCCTTGTAACTCCAAAAGGAATCTAAAACCACAGGCAGTATTTTGAGTTTTATTGTGCTCCCAAGCTTTGCCTATCTAATAATTATTTCTGTTCTGAAAAAAAACACCACAAACCACATCCAGCAGAAGTACCAGAGAAGTCTGCTGTTTGTTGCCCTCTAGTTAACCAAGCTGGTGTGCAACCAGTGCAGCTCCTCTCTGTCTCCCTACCCCATCCACCACCTGGCAGACCTGAGATCTTCATCTAGACACCTAACATTCCATGGATTTTCACCAGCAACATCCCCTCAACTGTCCCTCCTCCATGAGCCCCTCCTGCCCACCAGCTGCAGGACAGACAGCAGGATGGATTAAAAGCCACAGAGGCCCCTGTGTGGCTGCTGTGCCTGAGCCCACACCACCACCTGGTTTCACTCCTCATCTCCACAGGAAATTTGGTTTTTAAACGCCTCAGTTGAGTTTACTTGAAACTAGTTAGCTAGTTTAAAGTTCTCAGGAAAGGTGCCAAGAGATCAGCACCACCTGAGGGGCAGAGCTGCTTTAGGAAAAACACTTGGAATAGAGACCTCTCAAGTGGATAGATCTGTTTCCCAAATGAAGCTCCTAACAAATCATGAAAAATGTTTGTATTTAAAACAAAACAAAACACACACAAAATTAAGATTCTGTTTTTTGAGACTGAAAACTTATATATATATATATATTTTTTTTTTTTTTCCCCCAGAACTGTTCAGTTTTCATTCTTCTTGTAACTGGTCATTTTGGTTTTCATTTACTGTCTTTTGTTAGAACCAGACATTGTAGCTCTCATTCAGTGAATAAGCAGCTGCTCTTTTTAGACCTTTTAAGATCTAACACCTTTACACTCCAGGTATGTCAGACCTCCGTGCAGGCTCACTCATACCCCTCTGTGTCTGCTTTTTCATTCTTGTTAACTTTTTCCTTCTTGCAGTCCTAAAACCAAAGGACCTACTACTATTTTAATGTCAATTTTCAGCAGTCTATGGGCAGAAGAGCTCAGACTGATTGCCCTGACAGAACATCTGGAGGATACTGAACAATATGGTCACATAGAACAAAGTGCTTCCATTTCAGCTCGAGATTTGTCTTTTTCTATATGAAAAGGTCAATCCAGTTTTTGGAAAAGCTGTGAGGATTAATGGAGAAGTCAGTGTGAGGATTTGCTTGGAAGGTCAGTCATCAGTTATTTTCTAGGGGTTCCCCTCCCAGTCCTGTCAAGCTAACCCTGCTTAATTGGCCTGGTGGGTTGTGGCTGCTGCCTCAATCTCCCACGCAGCCCCTGCCAGAGGCGGCTTTCCCTGGCTCCATCCAACACCCACTGATGCAAAGGGTTCTAGTCTTAGGGTTTGTTGTGTTTTTTTTTGCCTAGGGGAGGTGTTTTTTTTTTTCCAAATGACCTACAGTGAGAATTCTGGAGAGATGGTGGTTTCTGAGGTACCTGCTGCAGAGACCTGGTTCCTCCCTATCACGGCCCCGCGAGCTGTGGGCGAGCTGCTGATCACCTCCTTCCCTCATGTCCAGACAGGACGGAGAGCCCTCAGGGAGCTGCCTGAGCGCTGGCTTCTCATGACTCGGGTGGGTTCATCACTGCCTCAGACGCCTTTATGATTGGGCTAGCATATAAAACCCATCGGGGGGGGACGCTGGGGTCGGCGCTGCCAACAGGCCTGCACTGAAGGCGTCGTTCAGGGCCGAGGGGACGGGCTGCTGGCGGGGACAGCCAAGGAGCGCGAACAAGATGGCTCCCGCCAACGACCCCATCCCCCCGCCCAGCCTTATATGGACTAGAGGGGGGGCGGGCAGGCAGCTGTCATTGGCTGCCTTTCTCGCGGCTCCTCCCCCCTGCACGTGCTGCCACGCTTTGCCGGTGCTGGTTGGCTCCGCCGCGGGCGCGCGCCCTCAGCCCACGAGGGGGGGGGTGTCACAGGCCGGGCGGGCCCGCTGTGCGCCTGCGCAGTGCGAGGGCGCGGGAGCCGTTCGCTCCTGCCCTGAGGCGCGGGCACCGCCCGGGAGCCGCGCGTTCCTCACGGCGGCGGCGGCCGCGCTGGTCGCGGGCCCTGGGCTGCTCCCGGGCCCTGGGCTGCTCCCGCTGCCCCCCGTCTTGCGGCACGGCCTGCGGCTGCTGGCGGCCACTGCCCGCCTCCGGGCCGCGCAGCGCGGCTGCCGCTCGGACGCCACCGGCAGCAGCAGCAGCGGCTCCGGCGGGGAGAGCGAGGAGGAGGGCGCGGGGCAGCGCTGAGCCCCGGGCAGCGCTGAGCCCCGGGCAGCGCTGAGCCCGCAGCCGCGGCCCTTTCCCGGGGAGCCGCCTCTTCTCTCGCCCGGCGCCCTGAGGAGTTGCCCAAGTGTTCCGGACGCGCGTTTTCGGGTTGGTCACGTCTGAAGCGTCCCCGAGGCGTGTTTTTTTTGTTCTGATAAAAGAGCGATAAAAGCTTTTTTTCCCTTTCCCCCCCCCCCTTCTTTCCCTGTGTATCATGTGGCGGCTCCCCCGGCGCTTGGCGCTGCCCCGTGAGGCGGGGAAGGGGCGGCCCCGCAGCCCCCGTCCCGTCCCGGGCTGGGGAAGGAGCCCGAGGCTGATGCCGGGTGTGTTTGGGTGCGGGGGGTCAGGCGTGGCTGTGCTCTCCTGTCTTCCGTCTCCTCCCGCGCAGGGCTGGAGCTCGGGGTCGTGCCGGGGAGCGCAGCAGTGCGGGGCCCGGGCCAGCCGGGAACGGGAGCGTTCATGTGCCGCTCATCTCTTCCTCAGGAGCTTGTGTGTTTTTCTGTTTAGTGTGGGGTTGGGCTTTTTTGAGGTTTTCGTAGTTTTTGCTTTTTTCTCCTTGAAAATTTGTGCGCCAAGTGCTCTTCATGCAGTGTGCCTTTGTGGTGGTTTCTCTTTGGGTTTTCCTGATATTTCATGAATACTTTTCATAAAGACTTTCTCTGCAGCAGCCTTTGCAGTGCGTGCTGCTTGGATAGCAGGGTGCTGTTGTGTCCAGCTTGGTGTGAAGGTGTGGAGAAGATCAGGTTTGTAGGAAGAAGTGAGCTTCTGTTAGATCAGCAGGTGTAGCTGGGAGAGGGGAGGATGAGCTTTGGCCCTGGTTTGATAAAGAAAGGTAGAATAGGGATGATTTGTGGTAATGTAATAGAATAATAGATTTGTTTTGCTTGGGAAAGACCTTTAAGGTCACCCAGTCCAACCATTCCCCCAGCCCTGCCAAGGCCACCCCTGCCCCATGTCCCTCAGCACCATCTCCAGGGCTTGGAAACCCCTCCAGGGATGGGGACTCCCCCCCTGCCCTGGGCAGCCTGGGCCAGGCCCTGACAACCCTTGCCAGGAAGGAATTGTTCCCCAGATCCAGTCTTTTATTGTAGTTAGAAGTGTGAAGTATTTAGGGACACAATATTTATTCTGTCTTCTTCCTGCTGCTTTGCCACGTAGTTTTCCTTGTATTTTTATGGAAACTGAAATGTTTCAGAGGGGTATTGGGCATTTATGTTTATCTGTAGCAAAGGTGTGTTAAGATGGAGTTGTGTTTTCATGTATTTTTCCTGGTTTTTGGCTTAATGCAAGTCCTACAAAATGGAAAAAAAACCCCAAACTCACAGAACAATATTCTAAAAGATACTGATGTTGTTGGATTGTTTCCATGGGAAATACTGGGATTGTGCTACTGCATTTGCTGTGGTGTGTGTTGTGATCATTTTAGTTGCTGTGAGCATTTCTGGCATGGCTGGTCTGTATAACAAACTGCTAAAACACAAGTCTGAGTGAGACATCAGCAGTTGTTTGGGAGGCTTTGCAGCCGTTTGTGTTCCTTGCTTTTTACATCAGCTCTTTAGTCAGAGATTAGTTGCTTAATCTACATATCTCCTATGAAATAGCCCATCTAAAGGCATGTCATTATTTTGCTGTTATCAGAATTAGCCTTAGAAATTTTTTTGCTCAAAGGAAGAGTACTTGTGCCTAACACAGCTGTAGTCACAGGCTTAGTGCTTTAAAATCTGGGCATGCCTGATGTTATTCTCCTGCTGGGAATTTCCTGGGGCAGTATCTTTCTTCCCAAATATGTGTTCCTGTTGTGTCATAACTGAAGTGTGCACAGGTGAGACTCACCTGTATCTTCTGCTGAAGTTCCCTGAGGCAAGTGATCCCATTTGCTGTCATCAGGCTGTGAGGATTGTGCTGCCCTCAGTTATATAGAATTTCAAAAACCTAGTGAAAGAAAGTATTAATTACCTCTCTGGTGCTCTGAGAGGTGGAACACTTTCCTGGGGTGCAGAGCTTTCTACACCCTTGCTTAATCACGAGAAGTTTGACCCATATTCTCATCTAGTTTCTTTTAATACTGGTTTAGTCATCCCAACATGGCTTGTTTGGGTTTTTGCATAGATGCACAAAACCCACCTTAAAAAACTCCAGCCACCTCTGCACGCAGCTGCAGGTGGAAGTGAGCGGCTGGTTCTCCTGTAACCCGAGGCTTGTGCACTTCCTTCTGTTTCATCCTGAAACCAGGATTTTTAATTCCTTTGCTGTGGTGAGCTTGAGTCATTGGGAAAAAGCTTCCTGGAAAACTGCAAGCAGGTAAACATCTGAGAAAACAAGTCTAATATCCAGGCTCAAGGAGTCAGTTGTGATTAGTACATCCCTGTGGACAGCCCTGTTCATCAAAACAGCTACATATGAGGTAGTCACTTCCTTCAGACATTGTTTTATCTTGTCTTTGTACAAAAGGCTACTTTCTGTAGATGTTTTCATACTGTGGTAGTGGCAGTAGATACAACATTTGAGAGAGAAACTATTTGATTCTGATCACCATTGTCTCTCTGCTAGTAAGCACAGTCTTTCTTTTTTTGGTGTTAAGAGAGCTGGAGGAGGAGAGATAATCTCTGCAGGTAAGAGGCCTCAGAAGGAAAGGGCTGTTCTTGCTTTGTGCATTGCCAGATAAACCTTTGGAGCTAGCACAGAGCATGGTGACCAGCCCTACCTGGTCAGGTGAGTGTCAGTACCATGTGTCTGTCCTGCTGAAGGCTTTAGAGATACTTGTCTATAAACAAGATTTTTGTAAGTTTGCTTAAAATAGATTATTTCTGTACATGTGTTGGTGATCTTGGTTTTCTTCTGTAATGCTGAGTGGAGACCTGTAGGGAGCACTGTCCATGGCCAATACCAGGACTGACTCTGTCAGAGCTTGGGTGTAGATGGAGCAGGTGTGTGCGAGGTGAGATCCACCAGTGGTGCTTCTGACAAAGGCTGTACTGTCCCAGTTCTTCAAGTCATACACTCCACTGATCTATGCAACCATAAAAAATTTAAAAGCATGAGATAACTGAGCCACCTAATTGGTGCATTTGTTTGGGGTTTGTTTTCTTCTCAGGTAATACCCTCAAAATATTAGTCCACTGAAAAATCAATTCCCCTACATTCTATTGAACAGCAGTTCCTTACCATGTCACTAACCTTGTGTCAGTTTAACCAAACTCAATTTCTGGGTGACTTACTTCAATACCCATGTGTTTGCAACTCTTTCTCTAGAGACAAAAAGGAATAATCAGTGTGACAGTCATCCAAGCTTCATTGATGTGGTACTGAAGTGTAGCAATAATTATCAAGGCTGTGGGAAGCTGTGATGTGTGTGCTTGTTTGTGACACTTGCATAATGGTAGTAGTAAATGTGACATCAATTCAGCTCATTACCCACACGAATGCTCCCACAGGCTGTCTTGAATTTTTTCAGAATGCCTGGTATCTGATCTAATTTGTGTTATGATTTTCTGCCACAGTAATTTGGTACTAACAACTTACTGTTGTTATAGATTGCCCTTAATATGGAAGGGAGTCTTTTTCTTCATTTTCTGTCCAGCTGGAATCTGAGAAGCACTGACAGTGCAGAAACCTGGTTTTAAAGCTTTGCAGCATAGTATTTTTGTTTAGGTGTTCTGGGGACTTGCCTGGATTTGAGAGTTCAGTAGGTTGCATCTCAAGAATTTGTTTCAGAACTGAATTTGTTGCAGTTAACCCTTTGAGAGTAATTGGGAAAGATTAACCCAGATCTTGCTGTGAACAGAAGTGCAAGTAAAGCTAGGACACAGTGCTCTTCAGGAATTCAAAACTGGACTGCAAGCCAAGCAGGCAACCTAGTGTGAGTGGCACATTTGCCTCCTTTGTTCTTCTCTGTTAAGTGTGGTCAGTTGACATGTAAAAGTTGAGATGTTTACCCAGCCCTAAATAATCAAGAATTTTATGAACACAGACTGTTGCAATGGATTATTACAGCTTTTTCTATTTATATACTGGTGCATATACGAATTCTTAGGTTAAAGAAGCAGTTCTGAGGAAGCCTTCAGTTTGCCTTTCCTTGTTCTGTAGCTCAGTGTTTCCAGCTGATGTGATGATCTTCTCTCAAGCTGAGTAACCTCCAGGACACAAATACCTTCTGCTAGCCTGTCATTTGAATAAGAGTGGAGCTGGAAGGAGTTCTTGGAAAGTCCTTCCTATTATTTAATTCCCTTTTAGACATCTTCAGTTTGGAGTTATTTTTAAACTTTTTTTTAACTGTCTGCTTTTGAACAGTGCTTGTTTTTATCTAGTGAAGCAAGCCTGATGACCATCTTTTCTGAAGGCTGCATTGCCACCCTTGAAGACCAAGAGAGAACAGATCACATGCTCCAGTGTTTTTAAGCATTTGAAACATCACACTCTCCCAGTACTATGGAGTTGCAAAAAAGAAACAACCTGATCTTTGGAAGGGAAAGATGGTAGTAATTTAAAAATTAATTAAATAAAAGGATATGTCTGCAGTAAACCAGATTTCAGGCTGGAAGGTAAACTGTGCTTTGAAGATCCAGCACTTGGGTTGATAAGGTCTTTGCATCAGTAAGTGCTGCTCTGTTTTCAGGAGTGCATATCATCTAAACTTCCTGTGGAAAAACCTCATTCCAGCATGTTTTGTCAGTCAGCTTGTGGTGTGGTTTCCCTTTGGCATGAACCTGTCAGAAGAACCTCATTCAGGGATGTGCTGACTGGACTCCTTGAGGTTGTTTCAGAGCTACATTGTTAGCTTGAAGCCCATCTGAATTTTATCTCTGCTCACCTTGGTTCCCAATTGTTTCTAGAAGCTCTAATTTAAAGGAAATTCAAAGTTTTTCTTTGAGAGGTCTGATTTTTGTCTTCATCTAGTCAGTGCTCTGTTCTTTGATATATTGCTCTAAGTAAGTCTTTGATGTGTTTCTGTATTAAAATTATAGTTATTAAACTGTAGCCCCATCTGATCCCAAGTAGATAGAGCAGACTCCCCATGCTGATGAGAAGGAGCCTCTTAATATTTCCCTGAAGTGGTCTGAGCCCTCAGTGTTACCTGGTCTTTGATCTTTAGCTATCGTGCTGCTGATGTAAAGTAGGTCATGCACTTCCTGAAGAGAGCAAAAAAACCCACCATGGGGTTGGCAACAGGGGTTTGAGTTGAATTATATCAGGTTGAGGTGAGAGGTTTGAGCTAAATTGCATCTGAGTGGGCTTGAGTTAAGAACAGAAGATTAAACTGAATATATTTTAAAATCTGTATTCCAATGCAGGCAGGTTCCTACTTGCAGAAGAAGATTTTTGAAGTATGATTTTGGTATCACCAAAAGCTTCCACTTAGGAGGTGGTGGTTGCATTAGCCATTGTTTCAAAGTCTAAAGTGACTGAAGTCCTATTGTGGAGCTGTGTTTTGCTTATATGACGAGGTTATTTGAGTTTACTTCTTTTTAATCTCCATAAAGTCAGGTCAGATGCTAAGTGTATTTAGACTACAAAATCTTTCTTAGCCTACTTGCTTAGAAATTACAAAACTCAAAGTCTTTAAGCCACAAGGTCATTTTAGGATTGTAAATGTATTTACGAGTGCAGGAGAAGCATGAGAAGAAGGCCTTGATTTCATTGAATGACCTTGCTGTAGGATGCCCCTCAGCCTACACAGGCTTATGTTATTCTCTATATCCTGGTTGTTTTGCCAGCTCTGCCCTCCTCAGTGCTGCCACCAGGAACTGCCCAGAGCCCTGGGTCATTGAATTCAGAGCTGTGTGTGAAAACTCTCCATTGTGGGTGGAGAATGTCCTTCCATCAGATATTTTCCTCTGTGGAAAAGCTCTTGTCAATAAACACTGCCCGTGTGCTTCTGTTTGTAGTGATACCAGTAGTTTGTGAGACTGTTTAGGAAGCAGTGTAACTGAAATGGTAACACTAAAATGATGAAAAATCTTGTTGTTCTGTAAGGTATTTTTTTTATTTTAGCAAAAGAAATTCAAGCTGCCTGTTGGAGGCAGGATCAAACCTTCCTTTTTGTTTGTTTCCAACAGGTATAATCCCTGTGCCAGGTGTTATAGCAGTGCCACAGGCTGTGTGTGCTGGGCAGGACAGCTGGTTCAGGTGTGGTGTGTGGGGTCAGTGCTCCTCTGCCTGTGGGCAAAAGGATCTGTCTGACCAGCAGGGATGGGGATGCTGCTGGGAGGCTGGGCAGGGGCCTGACCCTTCAGCACTGCACAACCTGATAGAATGTGTCATGCGGTCCTTTAATATCAGTGTCCTGCCCATGCAGGTGGGTTGGAGCTAAGTGACCTTTGAGGTCCCTTCCAACTCAAACTATTTTGATTCTATGAAATGGTGACTTACAGACAAGAAAATACTTACTTTGACTATAATCAAGTATTAGCTGCGTGGGTGTTCTGCTGCCTGGTTTGTAGGTGGCACTGGTGTGATGCTCTTCTGTTACAGCAGCAAAGATTCAGGCCATAGACTAAAAATCTTGCAGACAAACAGGTTTGGGGAGTGTGGAAAATACAGGTTAGTCCTGCTCTGTGGTCAGCAGCACAGCCAGGACTGTCCCTTCAGGTAGTTCTTGTGGTTTCCACCTCTTGAGTTTGCAGAGGGAAGTAGTTTCTGTGCTTCTCTAGAAAGAGCTGGACTCCTGCCTTGGCTTGTGATAATCAGAATAACCATATTTGCTCCTTTGTGATGGATTTGTTGCACAGAGAAGAATTGCATTGACCACCCTGTCTTGGGGATAGGAATTGTAAATCAAGGCTAGATAATGAGACTTTTTTTTTTTTTTGAAAACTCTCTTGTCCTGTATCCACCACAAACTCTTAACCACTTTTAATAGTGAAACTGTTCTTGAATGTCTGTCAGCTGGTTTTTAGTGTGGAAGCTGTTGGAGGATAAGCCCAAGCCACCTCTTGCTTTCCAGCGGCGGCGCAGAGCGGCAGTGGGTGGTGGAGAGAGCTGCCATCATCTGCCGCTGGGCCCGGCTGCACGCCCCGCTCTCCCACCTGGGGTATCGGATCAGGCAGCAGACACAGATCTACAGGTGACTTCGGGCTGCCAAAGTAACTTTCAGCCTTCTGCTTCATGGCTTGGGAGGTTCTCTGGCAGCCATCAACAGGCAGAATGGTATTTTCTCTGGAAAAATAAGGGTGAGAGAAAAAAAGCTGCCGAGTTACCCCTACACCAGTTAGAAGTGTTGCCTCCAGCTTTTGAGGGCTGTGACTTCTGTCTGCCTCACGAGATCGTAGCAAGAGCTTGCTGAGAGAGGGAGAGGGGCTGGTTTCCTCCCTTTGTCCAGGGAGAGCAGCTCATTAGTGGAATGAAGCTCCATAGTGGTGTAGGACACCAAGTTGGTCCTTCCAAGTGTTGGTTGCCACTCTGGCATAGTGCCAGGGTGCCACCGGAGCTGCTTGCTGGTACCACTGGGTTTTCAAGCCTTGGTGCCTTCTGGAATGTGTCATCATCTGAAGCAAATGGGTCTTCAGATCTCAGAATACTGCTTACACAAGTTTGACACTTCCAGGCCATGGCCTTTTAATGTTTCCCCTCAATAACTGAGAAGCTTTATGGTAGAAAATAGAATGAATACTCGTTTCTTGACTAGGATGGTATTTGCTTCTGTATGACTAGATTTCCTGGAAAAAAAAATTAAATAAAGCTTTCCATCTTCCAAACCAGAAATGCGTTTTGGGGCTTCCCTTCTTAATAGTCTCTCAGTACAGGTCAGTCAGACCTGCTTTGAGTGGAGGCTTAGAGCAGGTGACCTCCAGGTTTACCTTCCTACCTAAATTGTTCTTTGATTCTACTCTAATTCTATGGGAAGTAATGATTCCTGGGGGCTAGACTTTTGTAATATTAGTCTTTAATACACCACAGCAAGATGCAGGAGAACACTAACTTTTCAGATGCTTCCACTCTTTTCTAAGTAGCTGGAATTTCTTAGCTGTGTTTCTTTAACCAAATTAGCTTATGATTATCTTTAATTCACTGTAAAACAGTTGCTGTTCTCAAGAAGTTATGATGTTTATACAGACATAAATGAAAATGCATGGAATAATTGTCCTGCTTTATTCTTGCTTCCATTCACAAGCATGTGCATAATGATACCACAGGTGCTATAAAGTGGAGACTACGCAGTGAATGAAATTAAATTTCCCTGTAAGGAGTGTTAACTTTCCAGCTACTTTCTACTGATCTCTTTTACTAATGAGATGTTTTGCTGGTGTGAGAAACTAGTAAGGTGCTGTTGAGCACAGGGAATGTTTCCAGGAGAAGCAGGTTGGTGTGTTTGTATGCCCCAAGGTGTGTGCTGGTGAGGATGAAGAGGAGATGTGACTGCAGATATAGAAGCTGAACTGTGAGCCATTCTTGTGGACAGCTTTTCTAGGAAAAACACAGCATTGATATTGGCCCAGCAACATTTCCTCCTTAAGCTGTTCCCTTAGGCTAGAGAGAGCACTTAGATTTTGAATTAATGAAGTTGCCATAGAAATATAACTCCTGAGTTGTTTACTTTGCTCTTAGAGCATACTTAAGAAATAGTCATTGTGTTGTGGCTTCTGAATGGAATGAAATGCCACTTCTTATCCCCAGGGCCCAGTAATCCTGGATGGTGAGCATCAGCCTGGAGACCTGATGAAGAAGCAGGGCCAACCCTGGTCTGTGTCACTGGTGACCTCCAAAAAGAATCAGTGGCTCTTGCCTCCATCTTCTGTCCCAAGGTACCCAACAGGCTCCCTGCCCTGCTGCCCCCAGCTTAGTAGTCAGGTGAGTAGGCAAGAAATATATCATCTTGCAGTGGTAGAAGTGAAGGAAGAAGCTTTCATTGAACCAAGCCTTGAATCAAGAGTAGTATCATTTGTGGAAGTGAGTTTACAAATCACATTGAATAATTCAGTTTTTATGTACTATTTGAATGTTTCTTTAACTTTTGCTGTTTTTTCATGCAGTAATGCATCAGTGGGTTTAACCTTACCAGTACTTCGTATTTGCAATGTGACAAATGAACTCGCTTCACATTTTGCTTTTTAAAAAAATTTTGTACTTTTATGTATCTTTAGAGTTCTCCAAAATGAAACAAACCAAAGCAAAACAAAATTGCAGAAGAAACTCCACCACAGAAATCTACTGGGACTCTTACTTACTCTTCCAGGTCTGTGAAAGGTGATGGAATCTGCAGTCATAAAAACCCCTGAAAAGCAGTGGTTAGGAAACCTTGAATTCCTGATCTTGAGCTGTTGCTGGACTCTTGGTCTTGATGGCACTTCAGGCCCATGTTGTGTGTGTGTTGGTTTATAGACCCTTTTAAAGGTTTGACATGTCCAAGTAGTGTTCAGAACCTGGTGTTTCTGGATGATGATGGGTACCCTCTGGTCTACTGGTCACCAGACCGAGTGACTTACCAGGAACCTTAACTTCTGTGAAGCTGTGGAGGGCCAACTGCCACAACCAGCAGCTGCAGACCAGGGGATATAACTCATGTTTTGGAGGACACAACAACAAAAAAAGATTACTGCTTTTCTTGAAAGCCAGCTTTGACTTTTTCACTTGCAAATTCTGAGGGAAGATACTTGGATATTTATATTTGTAAGATACGCTGCAAAATTTGAACACTGAGTTACTGAACTCTTGTGGGAGCAAAAGAGATTGTGATGAATAGGATTCAAGGTTAAAATGGGATGTTTCATTGGTCTGTCACTGAATGATAGAACTGTCTACTAAGAGGAGGTGTGGTCAATAATGACATTCAGATTTGAAACATTCTGTGGCAAAATGAAACTGTTCAAAAAGGGAATAAGAAGTTAATGGAAGCTCTACCAATTGAACCCTGTGGTCCAGGTACAGCCTGTGAGTCAGTAAATCCTTGTGTTAATTATTTGCTCTGCAGATGGTTCCTTGAAGGGGTGGAGCTGTGACATGATGCTGCAGCATGAGGAAACCTGCTTCTGTTTGTGTGGTTTTGGATTTTATCAGTAACAGATACACGTGTGCAGTGAACTGAAGTTATGGGGGTGTAATGATGTGGAAATCAAAGTTATTTTTGGGTTTAATACTTCAGAATAATGTCCAGAGAGTTTATAATTGTGTGAACCATGAAATGTTCTTAATCAGTATTAGTATTTAATTAAAACCTCACAAAGTTTCTATGAGATTAGTACAGGTTTTAGTACATATAAGCTTTCTGAAGAGTGGAAAAGGCAGAATAGCTGAAAAATAAGGCCATCTTCCTGTGAAAATGACCTCCAGCTTATTAAACAGAACTAAGAGCTCTGTTTTGTTACTTACTTTTGTAACGTGTAAGAATGCATTTAAAATATGAACTTAGATTGATTTGGATTTGTAATTCAGTTGATTAAATAGCATGTGATTTTATTATATTTGGCCTATTTAAGTTCAATACTATTTATAATTGCAGAATTCTCCTTAGATTACTCCCCTTCATTTTTTTTTCCCCAGCTTTTCTCCTCTCTGCCCTCATCCTTCTTCAGAGTCATTGCCACATGAAGCTTTACTGAGTTGGAAAGTTCATTTTTCTCTTACAGAGCTCCCCTCTCACACTGTCTTTGGGAATCCCTCTGTGTCCAAGTCCTTCCTGCAGCCCCACCAGTGGGTCTCCAGCACCCTTCAGAGCCTGCACCACAGCACCCTGCCAAGGCAACGGAGTGTTGAACTGGTTAGTTTTCCTTCTCTTTTAGGTTGATCTAAGTAATTTCATATTTAAGGCATTGGCAACAGTGACTAAGAAGGGGATCTTCAGAAGACTTCTGTACATATAGTTCAGTTGTGAAAATTTGAAATGAGAATTTGTGTGTGTTGGGAGGGTTCTAGAGGGAGACTTTCTTTTAATTAATATAAAACCACTAGTTGTGATCTGTTGTGTAAGAGCAACAACCAAAACCTCAACCCTGCCAAATGTATATATATGATGTTCCCTGTCTTGTAGACAGCTTGTTGAAAGAAGTTGCCTGCTTTTTATAAAGGGGTGATAAAAGTGTACCTTGGCTGTCTAGCTTAATGTTGGATGCTGTACAGCATCCTGGTGTCCTGATTATTATTTTTTAATTAGTGGATTTCTAGGTTTTTTGTTTCTCTGCTTGCACAGGATGTAGAACTTGTTTTTCTGCTAGAGTTTTCAATAGAGAGAAGTAACTATTACCTGTCTTGTTGGTGATGGAGATACCTAGATGTTAGCTCTTTAACTCTTTATATTTTTATGGAGCTTTGGATCTATAATAAAAATATTTCTGATAGTTTGTTAAGCACTGGGGGAGGCTCTATATGCTAATTTTTAATTGGAAACTTTCATTTCCTTCTGTTGCTCAGTGTTCTCATGCAGTTAGTAATTAAACTAGTATTCAGTCTGGTTTAGTACCTGGGTGGCCTGTGACCTGGGGGCTTTGAGAAGCTTGGTAGCAAGAAGCAAACTTCAGTCTGTAGAACTGTTAAATAAGCTTTTCATCCAGTTTTCATCAATCATTTTTGTATCCATCATGCTGCATGTATCAGTTAAGAGAAGCTCCCTAGAAAATACAGCCATGATATCTGCTGTTTGTCCCAATAATTCACTATGCTGCTCTTCCAAGTGATCCTTTTTCATGTATAGTTTTGTGGTATCTCCTTGGTTTTTGGGCTGTTCTCTTTAAGCTTTTAATCCCATTTCCTTCCGTTCTGTTTCACCTCAACATTTCTCCACATGGTGCCACCTTGTCCTTGGGAGAGGGAGGAATTAGTGCTGCTTCAAAAAAACCCAAAAGCTTCTCTCCTGTGTAAATAGAATAAAGCAGTGGTAGGAGGAACATAAACCCAGCACAGACAAGGGATCTGCAAAGGGCAGGGAGCAAGTTCAGTTTAAGGAGACAAATACCCAAGAAGGCAGGTTTATGGCAAGTTGCTAATATAGTTGAGTGAAACTTGGTGCACTTACCACTTTTATTTCTTGAGGGGTTATCTTAGAATCATAGAATGGTTTGGGTTGGCAGGGACCTCAAAGACCTTCTAGATCCAGCCCCCTGCATGGGCAGGGACACCTCCTACCAGCCGAGGCTGCTCCAAGCCCCATCCAACCTGCCATCCAACACTTCCAGGGATGGGGCAGCCACAGCTTCTCTAGGCAACCTGTTCCAGGGTCTCACCACCCTTAGCAAATAATTTCTTCCTGATATTTTTTTCCTGATGTTTTCTGCAAAGGTGTCATTATTATTCAATTTTCTGTGGAGCTATGGAAAAGCAGGATACAGACTGTGTTGTGCCAGGTGTTGGGAAGTCACTGAAGGCTGCCAAGTACCAGATGATCCTTGAGATCCTTTCCAGCCTGGCATTCTATGATTCTTTGGAGAAAGAACCTGTAATTAGTGGCTGCCACATCTGCATTGGCTTTAAGACTTTCTGCCCTTAACTGATGAAAATATAGCTGTTGAGACTCTTCGGTGTCCATTTCTGAGAATGAAATGTTCAGAAATCTGCATACCCCTTGAGAGAATGCAGCAAAGACTGGAAAGCTGGTAAGCCCTGCCTCTGGTGGAGATACTTGAGGAGGCTTTGGGCATCACAGCCACAGGAGTAAATACAGAATTACACCTTCCTACCCTTACTCTGAGATTTGTTTTTCTTGGTTGCAGTTTGCCCCCCAGCTCCTCCAGCAGCAGTTCTCTGGTCAGTGGGAAGGCTGAGGGCAGGTTTGGCCAGCAAACCCCACAGAACCCACCTGCCAGGTTGGACGAGACCTGCGTGGCTGCCAGAATCCGCCCGGTTCGCACGTGGTGGAGGCGCCAGCTGGTCCAGGCTGCCTCGGGCTCCCACTGCAGCAGGAGGGTAAGTGGAAGTCATTCCATGTAGGTACTGAACTATCTTGCATTTTTAATTTGAATGGGTGGGTTTGTTGTATTTATTTTTAGCTAAAACTCTCATGATGTTGGACTCTGGTTTAATGCAGCTTTTTCTGAGTGCTTCTCCAAAGCGTGTAGAATTTCAGAATAAATTCCCTGATATTGGAAAGACTAAACTGAAAGAGGAGAGATTTAAGTTAGAGATCAGGAGGAAATTCTTCACTGTGAGGGTGGGAAGACCCTGGCCCAGGTTGCCCAGAGAAGCTGTGGCTGCCCCATCCCTGGCAGTGTTGAAGGGCAGGTTTGATGGGGCTTGAAGCAGCCTGGGCTGCTGGGAGGTGTCCCTGCCCATGGCAGGGGTTTTGGAACTAGATTATCTTTAAGGTCCCTTCCCACCCAAACCATTCTATGATTGTCAAAAAGCCATGAGTTTGCTCTTTAACTGTGGTTTAGAAACTAATTCTAAATTTCTGTTCTTAAAAATCAGGCAGCAGTTTTAGCAATGAGCAGATCATACCTCAGACTTTGGTGTGCAGCAGCCTTCTGCTGGTTACCTTTTGGAGTTGATCACCTTGGAATTGTCCAGAGAAAAAAAACCTGTCACCCCCAACAAAACCAAACCAGAACACACAAGCCACCAGCCACCCAAAAATAGACCCCCAGAAATCCATAACCTTAGTTAAGCCATGGGCAAGCTGGTGTGTGAGGTAACTGGGCTGTGGTTATTTGAAGGCTGAGCTACCAATCCTGGTGAAATAAAGGCTCCTTGGACACCTAGCTGTGAGTTACCTGTTGATTAAAAGATGTGTAACTTATTAATTCTGAGAAAACATGGGTGGATGTGACAAAACTGCTGGATGTTACATCCATCAGTTGACAGGTTGTACTTCGTTGCATTGCTCATATCTTCTGGAGCCTTTTCCTCAATATTGATTACTCACCTGGCAGTTTTTATCAAGTTCTTTGTAAGCATTAGAGCTACAAAAAGCCTTTAAGGAAGATGAGAAAGAACAGGATGGGAAAAGGCACAGAAGTGTTTGAAGTTTGAAAAATAAAATTAGGAAGCATTATGGTTTCACTGGAGTTGCAAAGGAGAAGCTCTCCTGGCTTGGAAATACCAGTGGAGAATCACAAAATGTGTCCCTTAATACACTGAATAATTTTGATAAGGCAGTTCATCTATGGTCAGAATGAGAAACAGTCTGTGGCAACACTCCTGCATGTTCTTTCAACACTGACCACAGCTCTTGACTTGATTTTTTCTGTCTGCAAATCTGCTTGGTTATGGTTTTGAGGTTTCTTTTCCCCGTTTTTCCAAAACTTGTCTGGCTTTGTATTTTTTGGTGAATGGAAATGTAGCTGCAGTCTGTAGAGAGCAGTCTGGAGGTACTGGATCTGAACCCGAGTTTTACTTCTGAAGCACGTTTCCTTTTTGCCATGTTGACTATCCTTTCCTCTGCCAGCCCCTGAGACCCCTCCCTGTGAGGTGCAGCTGTGAGTGGCCCAGCTCCTGCATCCTGTGTAGCTGCAGAGTCTCTCTCCAGACCTTAGACCCCAACACCATGTCCCTGGCAGAGTGCATCGCCCTCCTGGACTCTGGCTTCCACCCCCTCCTTTCTCTGTCTCAGGGTGAGTAGGTCACGGGTTATGATGGGAAAGAGGATCCCAGTGCATTCCCAAAGCCACACTCTCCACTCCTGCTTGCCTCCCGTAAGTCAAGTAACATGGAGTTGGAGATGGAGTTAAAAAATCAAATGTAGGCTTGTAACCAGGACCTGAGGGCAGGTAGTCAAGGTAGAGTGGAGGAGGTAGCTCACTTCCTTCCTGTGGAAGATAATTTGTTCTATAGGGATGTCTAAGTGACTGAGTCCAGCATCTTGCAAACTACCAAAAAATCTGAGGGACACAGAAATACTGGCCTCAGTTAAGTTACAATAAATGCATCTTGCTGTTCCCTGTGTTTCTTTCAAGGGAAAAAGCAACACCAAGATGCTCATATGAACCTCAATCAGTTTTTGAGTCAGTCTGACTTCACCTTGGGTTTCTCTTCACATTTTATTACCAGGTTCACTGTGTGAAGGGAGAGGGCAGCCCAAAGGAGCATCCAGTCACAGCTTCCCTGTTCCCAGTCCTCAGGCTCATAAGTATGGTCCTTTACACCACCCACTGTTCTTGTACCCAGAGACTCCTGCCCTTCCTGCCAGCCAGACCCCTTCCACTGCCAGCTCAGCACTGGTGAGTTGAAACAAAAGCTGTGGAAAAGGAGTAGCCTTAGAGGAGGAGCTGGGGAATAAATCTCCCTGAGCACTGCTGTGGGGCTGCAGACCCCCTGGGGATTCAGGTGGGTTGCTACTGCTAACGAGCTGCTGGGAATTGCAGTTGGGATGTTGGTGCAGTAACAGCTATGTGCTTCGTTTTTTGCCTCAGGCAGTGCTTGGCTGGCTTGGTGCCTGCTGCACTGCTCCCCAGCCAGACAGCCTGGGTTCACATGTAGCATTGACAGTATTCTGCTTTTTTTATTTTTTTGTAGGCAAAGAGTTATATACACACATATTGTTACAGCTTTATTTGGCTACAGATTAATAGTAGAGATTTAACTACTATGGATTTACCCATATAAAGCAGGGACACCAGTCAAGAAATTTTTAACATTTTCTTGTTTTTCTGGAAGTAGCAGAGGGTTAAAAAAAATACATCCCACAATAACCACATCTCTAGGAAGGTGTTGAGTAACTGGTTTTCCCAGTGTGTTGAGCAAAGGAGATCTTGAAGGACAGGCCCAGACTTGCATCCTTACCCCTGTCCCTTCCTCTTTTTGCTTATAGGCAGTTGTTACATCTAGTTGACAGAAACAGACCCTGGGGCAGAGCAGCTGGAAAGTGTCCAGGGGAAAAGGACCTGGGGAGGCTGGTCAAGAGCAGCTGCAGATGAGCCAGGGTGTGCCCAGGTGGCCAAGGCCACCAGCATCCTGGCTTGTGTCAGCACTGGGGTGGCCAGCAGGAGCAGAGCAGGGATCATCCCCCTGTGCTGGGCCCTGGGGAGGGGGCACCTGGAATCCTGGGCTCAGGGCTGGGCCCCTCAGGACAAGAAGGACATGGAGGGGCTGGAGCGTGTCCAGGGAAGGGCAAGGGAGCTGGGGAAGGGGCTGGAGCACCAGTCTGAGCAGGAGCAGCTGAGGGAGCTGGGGGTGTCCAGCCTGGAGCCAAGGAGGCTGAGGGGAGACCTGCTGGCTCTGCAGCTGCCTGAGAGGAGGTTGGAGCCAGGGGGGTCGGGCTCTGCTCCCCAGGAACAAGGGATGGGACAAGAGGAACCGGCCTCAAGTTGTGCCAGGGGAGGTTGAGGTTGGATCTGGGGAACAGCTCCTTCCTGGAAAAGGGTTGTCAGGCCCTGGCCCAGGCTGCCCAGGGCAGGGGGGGAGTCCCCATCCCTGGAGGGGTTTCCAAGCCCTGGAGATGGTGCTGAGGGACATGGGGCAGGGGTGGCCTGGGCAGGGCTGGGGCAACGGGTGGACTTGGATCTCAAAGGGATTTTCCAGTCTCAACGATTCAGAGTTGGCTGCTTCTTTTGTTAGCTGCTCTTTCAGCTACAGTCTCTGCTTCCCAATCAGGTTTTTATGGATGCTGCTGAGTAGTCCTGTGCCTTTTAAGGCTTTGAAATTATATTACATCAGCAATCAAGCTTAGTGAGCCTTGTGGCCACAGAACTTCAGTTTGTGGTTGGCGTCTTTACCTAGAAACAAAAGGATGTTTGTCTTGAGAATGGAACAAAAGAACTGTAGTGTCTTGGAGACATTTTGGCTTGCAAGTAAAGGGGACACTTCCATTCTGGATTGCAGGTCTAATCCAGCTCTGAAGTGAACCATAGTATATGGACCACTTTATCAAAATGCATCTCAGAACTCTTTAAGGGTCTCTTCATCCCACTCTTCCTAGGTTGTTTTTTCAGATCCTCGCTCCTCAGTTTGGAAATGCTTTCAGTTTTAGCCCAGATGACTCTGGCCTTGTTCCCATTTGCTCTCTCATCAGCAGCATCCTCTTCCTCAGGAAGGCGAGCTGCTTCCATCTTGACTTGTTTTACTACTCAGCCCTTACTTTGCAAGATGAAACAAGCACAGCTCCTCTAGTCTAATGAAACGCCAAGTTGTTACTTCTTGAATCATCATCATCATCATCTTTCCTTGTTTGGATTAATTTTTGCTACGTGGATGACCCAATACATACAAAGTTACCAGTAAAATCCCATCCACCAAGGTAGTAAGTAGTGTCCTGCTTCATAAATGGAACCAATAGGGCTTGTGTGACGTGTCCAAAAATATCCTTGAATGCCAGGGACAGGGGGAAGAGTCCACTGCACCAGCTGGTCCAGAGAAGCTGTGTTCTGTGGTGCCTTCAAATATGCTTTTGTGCCAACAACAGTGTTCTGCATGGGGTTTCCTCTTCCTTCTCTGTGTCAGCAGTCCTCAAAAAGAAGAAAAGCAGGATGTTCCTATGACATTGACAACATGGTGATCCCCATGTCCATCACAGCTGTTGCTCAGGTGGAGAAGCCTCAGTACAAAGAGATTGTAGTTCCAAGGTACCTACAGACCAGGCCTGTTGATCCTGCCCTCCTGTGGGTGATGGGAGGAAATGGCTTTAGCTGGGCAGAAGGAGAGTTGTTCCCTTAAGGAAGTAATTCCTAATGGATAAAAAAGGAAGTATTTCCACTTTTAAAAAGTGATTAGTATTATTTGGATGTAACTGTTAGTACCAAATGTGCTTCTCCTTGAAGTGATCGACAGCTTGTGTTGCCCCTTGCAGCTGGAGGATAGCAGAGCTCAAGGACCTGAGGCCTTAGAATCAAGTGGACTCTGAGGTGAGAAACCAGTTTTGCCCATTTGTCTGAAAGGTCTGTAGCCATCTGTAGCATGGTAGCAGCTCAGTTGGTGTTTAGCAGGTCCTCAGTTCTGCCCAGGGAGCAGTGTCTGTAGGACAACATGCTCAGTAGCTGCAGCCAGTGCAAGGCCAGCAGAGCTGAGGCTGGTGGTGGCATGTCAGCTGTGGGACACTGCTGGCTGCAGGAGAACAAACCCTGTTGTTGTGCATGATTTAATGCCTGGCAGCTGTTTCTATGATGCCTGCATCTGCCTCCTGGCCACTCAGGCTGGTGAGCAAGTTCCCAGTTCCGTACATAATGGAAAGTATGCAAATGGGTGATACCAGGTGTGTGTGCTGGTTCCCAGACTGTTTGAATGGGTTGGATGTTGCTCACCTGAACTTTTAGAACAGTAGGATTGGCCTGCAGGAAAGACTTCATGCTCTGGGTATTCAGGCAAAACTTCTCTTCCTAGTTGGAGGATACTTCTGATGAGATGTACTCCAGTCATCACTCCAAACATGAAGATCTTGAACGAGCCCACTGCGATTCCTGGGCAGCAGCTACTTCCCAGAGGCAAGGGAGCAGGAGCCACAGAGGGAGGTGGCTTAATTTGTTCTTAATTTTAAAGTGTGCAGAGATCCTGATTCAAGAAATTCCTTTTAAATGAAGAAATAATTTTGCTCGTATAGTTAATCTGTTACATAATAGATGCAAAACTGATTAAAATAGGCCCTAATCAGCAAAAGAGTGATGCAGTGTGCCACAGTCCTGTTAAAAATCAGCTTCATGCTAAGCTCAGGCTTGTGTTCAGAGCTTTGTGTTAACTGTAGGGCTTAATGCTTCTTCCTAACATCTTTGCCTCTGACGTAATAAATTTGACAGAACTTTTTGCTATGGAGATTGTTCTTTGTTCAGGCAAAAGGTTAAAAAAGAGAGATAAAGCAAATGAATGGAAAACAATCCCTCATGTCCAGAGGCAGATGTGTCCTCTTTGCTTGGGTGAAAGGTGAATTCCTCATTGCCTTTCCTTCAGTGGGGCAGTAGCAGCTCTGTCTCTGCCCTCATGTTTTGAGATCCCTGCCACTATCAGAGCTGAAATTGTCCAGTGTTTTCCCAAGTTATTGAGCAGTAGAGTGGGGAGAGGGACTGGCAGGTCATACTGTTAGTGATCCTTGCTTCTGGAACAAGGGTAAAATAGTGTAATCACAGCAGGGAGGAATGTTGGTGTCCCTCCAGGTGGCTTCAGCTGTGAGGGGTTTGTCCCTAGGAGCCAGTGTGGGTTTCTCTTGTCTTAGTTTTTTTCACAAGGTTTTATTCTCTCTTAATGCTTAATTTTTCTATTCATGGTCAGGATGAGTGAAATGGACAGTGATTGATCAAGAAGCCATGAGATGCTTTTTGAACAGACGATAGGAGAGAAAAAGCTAATTAGTGAAAGCACTAATTGGGCAATATAATCCTGTCTCATTGTACAAAGGGGATAAAGCTCACACTCTTCACTGCACAGAGATCTTGTTTTTATTTGGGTTTCTTGTGAAGCAAAACTAACTGTGCTCCAAATGCTGCTTTGCTTTAGGTCCTCCAACAAAGCAGAGGGTGGATGGGCCAGGCAGCCTCAGCCAGCATCTCCAGCTGCTGGATCTAATTGCTTGGATGATTTGTACATGCTCTCTTCTCCTGGCTTGCACAGCCCTGAGACTTGCAGCAGTTTGTGGTCACGCTCTGCCCATGGTGGGACCAGGTGGTGCTGCCTTGCAGTGAAGACACCAGATCTTCCCTGGAAATACAGGTGAGGTGACACTGGGACAAACATCTGTTGGCTTCAACTTGCCTGTTCTTTTCTAAAAGAATTTCACCTCTATATAAAGTAAATTTTTTCAGAGCTGCATGAGCCTTCACACGGCTCAGACTGTTCAGCTTGTGTGTGTGCTGAGGGTTGGGCTGGCTAACAAATTCAGAGGGGGACAAATTGTTATTTATGTCATTGTTTAAATCATTCTAAACCAATATTGACCCAGAGTTTGAGATGACTCCTGGTAGGTGGGACTGAGTCACTTACTTAGCACAGGATGCTTTTTGGCAAAAGGAGTTAACTTTGTGAAGGATTACATTCGGAAATTACAAGAAGGGCTGTAAAACTGAGCTGCCCTCCCTCCTCGGGGATGATCTTATGGTGATTTACAAGCACAGTCTTACACTTCATGTCAAATCCAGCCTTGGTTTGGGCTCAAGTCTGCCATGTTTGCTTTGGAAATCTTTTCAGATAGTGAGACTATGAACAGTAAGGAATGTCAGTGGAGATGGAAGGTCTTGATACCAAGGGAAAGCTGAGCTGGTGATCCTGGAAGTGTTGTGAGTAGCTCAGTATTCATTGCTCTTAAGCTTGGCTTTGCTTTGGCATCCTGACAAATTGAATCTGCTGCAGGTTGGCTGGACAGGGTGGATGATACTGTAGAGTTCTTGGAGTCTTCAGGCTTTTAATTTCAGCAACTCTGCCTTCTCACTCCACAGGAGGTGCAGCCTTGGGAGCCTCGCACATTCCTGCTTTCAGATTCTGCATACCAAGGTCTTCTCCAGCACTCAGATGAAGATGGCTGTGACCAGGCTGACCTTCCACCCTGGGTCTCTAGCAGGAAGCAGAGCATCAGGCCCACCTCTGCAGATACACACCTGAAAACAGGCAGCAAGACCAGCACGGAGGAGTTCGTGGTCCAGCAGTGCAGCCCAGGACAGCTGGTCAGCAATGCCTAGCCCAGGCTGTGGTGTGTGTGAAGCCTTGGCTGCCTGTGCTGTGGCAGCACAATCCTGTCTGCTGCACTGGTGCAGAGGAACACCAGGGGTGTGTGGCACTGCTGCCTGTCACCTCACTTCAGCAGCAGAGGAGATTTCCAGGTGAGGAGAGGCTTAGGCACCTGATGGACCTGTGGTGCCAGACTTCCAAGGGATTGTGCTTTCAAAAAAAAAAAGTCCAGTTTCTGGTCAGCTCCACCACACAAGGCTGAACTGCTGTGTCACAGGGTGTTCAGGTGCAGAGAAAGGAAAGAAGATCTGAGTAAAATTGATTCCAACGGTAGAAAGGAAACAGCACTGTTCAGTTTTGAGCTCTGCCAAAGTGCTTCTCAGGTGGCTGTTGGGTCCTTAGTGGCTAGAAGCAGTTTCCAGGGTGGTGCTGCCTCCCCCCAGATCAATTTACAAATGCCACAGGTCAGAGGAGGCCTTTTGGTGAACTTGGTATGAACCAAATACCTGATGAGGGAGAGGGAAGGAGAAAGCTGCATGGTATGTTCTCTAAAACACAGCTTTCAAAAATTCATCTCCTAAGTACATGAAAATCAGGCTGCTCTTGTCCTGCATAATTGAAGTTTTGTATCTGCTTCCTTCAAAGGAACTGCAGGTTTCATAACAGTTGTCTTGCAATATCCTTGCTGTAATAAAATTGATACCATTCTTTTTCTTTTCTGAAGTGCCTCCTCTCCTTGGAGGGAAGATAGTGGCTCAGGGGGTTTGGCAAGGAAAAGCCACCCAGCTGAGGAAAAGCTGCATTCTGCAGGAGGGACCTGCAGCTGCTGCCTGTTCTGAGGTGATTGGGGTGGTGAGATGTGCTCAGGAGATAAGTTTCAAACCTGAGCAGTCTGATAAAATGTCTGTCCCCACCACAATGTATCAAAACTAATACATATCTTGAATCTGGATTAAAGTGACCAGGAACCATATTCCAGCTTGACTAAAACTTCTCAGTTAAAATTTTCTTGAGCAAAAGGTTTTTTTTTTTTTTAAGTTTTTATAACCAGTTCATAGTGGAATATACTCACCTTGCCTTTCAGAATGGCCTCTGAAGTCTAGATGTCTGAATGTTTGGTTGTTTTTATAATTTTCTCTCTGAAAAGTGTTGTTCCATGCAAGTACTTCTCTCTGGGTTGGAGTGCTCGGGGGCAGGGGGAACACTTGCAGGAAGGCCAGGGGTGTTTTTATATGGGGATTGTGAACTTGAGGAAGAGCTTTTTGGCTCTGTGTTTGATAATGTTTAAGAAAGTGGCAGTAAAATGCCCAAGTGTTGCCTCATTACAGCCTATGAAGTAAATGGCACGATGCAGTGCTACCCTCCTGTGCTGCAGAGTCCACCGAGTGTGTGCACCAGGGACTTTGCTGCTGCTCGTGACTTTTCTGGGGTTGATACAGATTTTTATTTTTTTAACTGTAATTTTTGAATGTATTTTGAATGGCAGGGTTCACAAATAAAACATTAGTAAGAGACTCAAGTCGAGGCTTCAGTGTTTTTAAAAGGAAATGTGTGGAAAAGTGTTTCATAATAATGCCATTAGGCTAGTGATGATGAGAAGATAAAGCTTTTGCACGCACTCAGGGTGGAGATACGGTGGGGAGGCTTCTTAATTGTATTTTAAACCACCTGATTTTTGAACGAAAGGTGGCCGAGTCGCTGTGTTGTACTCCGAGTTGGCTCCGCTCGGGTCCCGCTTCCTCTGCTGCCCTCCGCAGCCAGCAGGGTTGGCGCAGCGCTGTCTCTCGGTGCCCCTGCTGCCGGGGCGGTGCTGCCGGCTCCTCTCAGCCGCCGCTCCCGGCTTTGTCTTCCTCTGCCGCCGCCTCCGGGCCGCGCGCAGGCCCCTCAGCCCTGCCCGAGCACGGGCGCCCCGTCTGCCCACCTCAGCCGCCTCCCAAGGGCCCCCTTGGCCCCGCTTTGGGTCCGGAGCACTCGGGCAGCCCCTCTCAGCCGGTACGGGGGGGGGGGGGGGGGCACAACCGGTGTTTTTGGGACCGGCTGAGGCGCGGCGGCGCTAACGGCCGGCGGGGCGGCACTGCGCATGCGCGGGGGTGGGGAGGGGGCGGGCAGGGGAGCACGGCGGCGGCCCGCGCGCATGCGCAGAGAGCGGTCCCTGAGGGAGAAAATGGTGCATGCGCAGAGATGGCAGCGGGGCTGAGGGGGGGAGGGGCGGGCGGGAGGGGGTGGTGAGAGGAAGGGGGGGACGGGGCGGGGGGGGCTGCACCGTGCGGGGACCGCAGGGCGCCGGGAGGGACCGCAGGGCGCCGGGAGGGAGCGGAGGGCGGGCGGGGCGGTGTGAGGGGGCGGCGGGGCCGGGCCCGCCCGCGGGGCGGGGCGCGCAGGCGCGGCGGGGCGGGGCGGGGCCGCGGCGGCGGCGCGGGGCGAGGGCAACAATGGCCGCGGCGCTGGCGGCGGGCGGCGGGGCGGGCGCGGCGGCCGTGGCGGGCAGCGGCGGGCCCGGGCTGGCGGCGCTGGCGGTAGCGCGCAGGAAGGACGGCGGCCCCACCGGGAAGTTCTGGGAAAGCCCGGAGACGGTGTCTCAGCTCGACTCGGTCCGCGTCTGGCTGGGGAAGCACTACAAGAAGGTGCGGCCCGGCGGGGGCGCGGGACGGCGGCACCGGGCGGGCGGGAGTCGGGGGAGGCCCCGGCACGGGCCTGTGTGGAGCTGCCGGGGCGGGGCGGGGGGGTCTTCTGGCTGAGGGGGGGTTTCCAGGGCTCAGGGGGGGCCCGGGTGGGGGCGCGGGGGTTTCACGGCCCCTTCCCGCGGGGACGGGGCAGTGCTCCGGGGGGCAGGCGAGTGGGGCAGCTGCGGGACGGGGACGGGGCCCCCGCGCTCCCCGCTCCCCGCGCCCGTGTTTGCAGCGGGGCGAGCCGCGGCGGTCACTTTCTTGTGCGGGCAAGTCCCGGCTCGGCTCGGCTCGGCTCGGCAGGCTTTTATAGGGGTTTCACTCAAACCGCACCCCTGAAGCGTTGGGCCGCGTAGAACAGGAACAACAAAAAGCCCCTTCGTGCTGCTGGGAACCGATTTTCCCCGGCTCCGGCGCGTGGTGCTGGTGCTCCGCCGGGTTCCCTTGCTGGCCCCTTCCTCTGCCAGGTGGCTCCTCCGTTTCTCCGCTCTCTTTTCTAAGTGTCTTCCCCGCTTGAGGATTCTGTAGCTTTCTTTCCATCTCTAAACCTTGAAAATTCACCTGAGGTGAACTTTCCAGAAGTCACTTGCCTGGACAGCTTGGTAGCAAAATTCTGGGCAGGGGGTTAATAACGTCAGGGGGAGGTGATGGACCATCCTGCAGGTCCTTCGGTCTGTGTTTACCGGAGATCTGCAGCCCCATCCCTCCAGCCCTCTCTAGGTCTGGTGCCAGGAACCCACGGACTGGTGGGTGCTGTTGGTGGGGTTGTTGGTGTGCTGAGGGGATCTGGGTTAACAACCAGAAGACGTGCAGAAGTGTGTTTTACCGGTCCTTCCACATAGCTTGTTCCAGCCCAGCCACGTGCAGCTGGGGGGAGGTGGTGGTTTCAGCCAGCAGCTCCAGACATTTATGTTGGTAAGGGAACTGTAACGTAAAAAAAAAAATAATAAAATAAATGTATCTTTAGTTTGGCTTTTGTTTTGGTTGTGCTTCTCTGCCGCTTCTAGACTTCTGGGGAGGAGATACTTTCATTTTCATAACAGGATACCCACAAGAACACAATAAACCTCTGAAATAACTTTGAACTAAGCACCTGCAGAAGAGCAGGTCACCTTATTTAGAGCATTAACGGTTATTGTCCCTGCTTGTTGTGAATCAGAACTGTCTGGAGGAGCTGGTTCTCACCTTACTAGCCTGGCAGGGCCTCTTATCTCTAGTTCAGGAATGGGAGTTCTCATTTTGAATGCCAAAGCAAAACTCCTTAATTATAATTGGTTTACCCTTATCGGTATTACTGGTTATAAAGATTAGGTGCTTATATTTATTTCTTAAACCCGGGGAGGTAATTAGAATTGGGCTAAGACAAAATCGTTGCTGGGCAAGGGCATTTCAAAATATTGCTGTGGAAAAGCTATTTTTGCATTGGGAAACAGGAAAGTGATCCTTGTGACTAGTGTTTAAAGAGGTATTTTTAAAGCTCTAGATGGAAGTGTTCACTCCTTTTTAATGTGTGGTGAACGGAGTCTAGTTCATCTTGTGTTCTTTTTCTTTGTTCTGTGGATGCTCCATTCTTAATTTTGTTTCCTGTCATTCAGGTGGCAGCTTTGCTGTAGGTGCATGGCTTCTTTCAGCAAAGTAGGTGGTGATCATAGCTGGCTTTTGTCCAGTTCATGCTCTTAAAAAGGGACACATGTGCATCTCAGCAGTGTTGAAGCCATCAGCTCTGGTAGGTGTTGTGTCCCTCTCTGGGGACACTGGGGACCAGTTGGAGAGAATCCTGAGAGCTGCAGTGAGCTTGGTCAGGGATTCAGAAGTCACAAGGGGCAAGGAGAGAGAATTGCAGTTACAGATCTTCTCATTCTTGTCTCTAGGTTAGTTGGGTCTTCAAGTTCTCTGTGTCTCTGGAGTACAGCTAAAAAATGAGAGGTCTGAATAGTGGTTGGAAACTAAGTGCTGGTTATTGGAGGAGTGGGCTGCCTAGGAAGTGTGGTCCATTGATGCAAGAAGGATGAGATAGGCTGGAGAGGGTCCAGAGAAAGGGTCACAAGGATGATCAGAGAACTGGAGGACCTGTCATATGAGGAGAGGCTGAGAAAACGGTTTGTTCAGCCTGGAGAAGAGGAGGCTTTGGGGAGACCTTATTACCATGTTCCAGTACTTAAAGGGTGGCTTCCAAGGAGATGGAGACTCCCTATTTACAAGGAGTCAGATGGAAAAGACAAGGGGTCACAGGCACAAGTTGCTCCTGGGGAGATTCTGATTGGACACGAGGTAAATTTTTCCCCATGAGGACAGTCAGACATTGGAATAGTCTCTCAAGGGAGGTGGTGGACTCCCCCACACTGGACAGTTTGAAGTCTCAGCTTGACAGGGTGCTGAGCCACCTCAGATCAACTACAGTAGTGCCTAGAGAGGTTGGGCCAGATGATCCTTGAGGCCCCTTCCAACCTGACATTCTAGGATTCTGTGATCTGTGCCAGAGATCTTTTGATGGTGATTTGTGTTGGGCAGCAATGTGGGTTCTGTAACCCTGCACTGCTGGGATGTGCTAGTTTCCTCACACAAACCATCTGGGCCTGTTTCTCCTTGGCTAGAGGGCTGGCAGAGAGGGAAGCCCTTCCCTGGGTGTGCAGAAAGATGGATGCAGTGTGTTGGGAAGAGGCTCAGGTGGTTGGGTAAAGGTGGAAGAAACAGAACCATTCTGGTTGGAAAAGACCTTTAAGGTCAACTCCAACCATTGACCCAACTCTTCCCAGTCCAGTGCTAACCCATGTCCCTCAACACCACCTCTACATGGCTTTTAAACACCTCCAGGAATGGTGACTCCACCACCTCCCTGAGCAGCTTGTCCCAGTGTTGAAGATATTTAATCTTCTGATAGCCAGCACTGCCAGGGCTGTTAGTGACAGCAAACATGATGACAGAAAACAATGTTATGTATGACAAGCTCCCTCCTTGTGTGAGTGATGCATGGAAGTCATCACGTGCTGTTTCTCTGTGTTGAGAGTTGCAGGAGGTCCCCTGCTTGGACCACAGTGTGGATGTTGGAGCCTTCCCTCCCTGTGAGCTGGAAAGGGGTTTGTGCTGTGGCTTTTAAGGCCTGGGTGATCAGAGTTTCAGAGTGTTTGGGTAGACTAAACTCGGGTCACATCAAGGTGTTCACTACAAGTAGAAATTTATAGTTCAGAAGTAAACTGGGCAATTAGCTTCTTGATATATTAATGCTCAGTGATCTCTAATATTGTTAGTTTAGGTAGCTTCTCTGACATTAAGCAACAAATTGCTTGTGTTTAAGTGGCTTGTCATAAAGGAGAGTTACTTCTTGTACCTTCCTGAGATGGTTTGGGGTGGGGTCTTCTTTTGGCATATGCATTAGAAGGATGCAGAAACCAACCTTACAGAGACCACTAAACTCAGTCCTCAGGCTGTCCCCAGTGTGTTAATCCCCTCCAGCTGGATGTATTTGCCTCGAGGAGCTTCAGCTACTCAGTCCCTGTGTGAGACAAAAGGCTGGAAAACTGATTGTTGTTGTTTGGTTTTTCAGGCCTGGTTGGAAAAGGGTGAGTTAGAGGAGAAGGCAGCACGGGCTGTCTGTACCCACACTGCCAGCAGGAGGGGTGCGACTTGGCGTTTGGGCTCAGTTGTTGAGTATCTGGGACCTGCTTGCGCTAGTACCAAGTGCAGGACAATGTTTCCTCTCCTCATGAGTGGCGTGGTGCAGTTGCAGGGCACCGGGCAGATCCCGGTGCCTGCTTTTCCACAAGCTGGGAAGGTCGGGGCAGCAGCCTGGGAGCCCCTTGTGCCCTTCTATTACTAAGTCCCAGCCCAGCAGCGCGGAGGGACGAGCTGCTCCGGGGCAGCTGTCGTGACATGGCAGTTGTTCTGCCCAAAGATGTCTGTCTGGAGACCACCTGCTTGTTCACGGCCAGCCAGGAGCTGAATTAAGAGGATTTGTAGTTGTCTGTCAGCTGGCTCTGCCTTCTCGTATCAGTGCCAACCTGAGCAAGTATTTCTTCAGTGACAGACTGTGATTTAATCTGAGGGAGAATTTTCTCTGTGTTTGCAGCCCTTTTGTGTTCTTGCCTTTAGGAAAGTAATGAGGGTTATAAGCTAAATCCAAGTATTTTAATGTTGGTTTGCCTTTCCCTTTTATTTAGTGGGCTGAGCTGAAATGTTCTTTGTTTTTTGGGGGGAAAGAAAGGATTTTCTGCATCAAGGCTACATAAGGCAGAGCCGTAATGTGGTTATTTGAGGTCAGTGATCACATCAGGACTTGGAGTATCAATCTGTCCCTTAGTCCTGTGACAAAGGCTTTCCAGTGCAGCTGCAAGGGCAAACCTGGCTGGTGAAGAGGTTCCCTCAGCTACTGGTTTCTCTGTATTCTTACATTATTTGAGTTACACTGAAAGACCACAAATGTTTTCTACATGGGTGTTTTTATTTCTAATTGACATGGAAATGTAAGAGGAATCTTCACCTGGTATTTCAGCACTTGAGCAAAATCCTCTCAGGACACAGCTGTGTGTTCAGGACCAGGGTGTCACTTCTGTCTTCTGGAATTTGCTGCTTAAAAACCTTTATTTAGTGCAGAATCACTTTTTTGCTTCTGTTGCCTGTGGAGACTAGTGGAAAACCTGCAGATATGTTGTGACTTTGGTCCTTTTTGACCACCCCAGACCCAGATGTGCCCATCATTAAATCACCTCACTGGCTTTGCTGCTTCAAAGATCTGTTTGTATTGCTGGTTGGAGTGCATAAATGTGTAGGGGGGGGAGTCTTTTGTTCCCCTTGGAAGATTTTTGCCCTTACTGTTCAGGAGAAACCTCAAGCAAAGAAGTGACTTTGCTGTATAAAAAAATCTTCCCAGAATAGTGGTGATGCAGAAGAGACTTGGGGGTTCCTCATGCTGTCCATGCTTCCAGCTGTCCGTGTCTCCTGCAAGAGGTAAAACTGAGATCTGCAGCAAAGGAAAAAGTGCCTGAAAAATTTCACAGGTCTAGGAATACTCTTTCCAAGGCGTATTCCAGTGCCAGTGTGTTTTTCTGAAGGAAAACATTTGAAAAGAAAATACGGTGAGGGAGCCCAAGAATGCCATCTCATCTGGATTCAGGTTTTTGCCTGGTAGTGTGGGTGCTTCAGGCTGTCATGTGGCATCCTGTGACAAAAAAACCCTACTAAAAACCTGAAACTTTGACTCTTTCCTTATTAATTTTAATTATCTTCTTTTGTTGGCATGTTTGTGTGAAGAATAAGCTCCTCTGGTGACCTTTTCATGATTTATCTTCCCATGGTTTGTTGGGGAACCTTAACTGGAGGGTTGTGCTGAAGGTGGGTTTCTTCTCAGTGCTGTGAAGCAGCTGTGAGTTTAAGCAGACTGTGTGGATTGAGGTGGATTAGTGGCACTCCAGGTTTTTGAATTGATGATTTTTGGTTCTCTTTTAAGTGATGGCTATAAATGCAGAATTGTTTTATACTTCTATTTCACTCTTAGTAGGAGCCATCAATGCTTGCTATCTTGTTGCATTTTATGCATTTACTTTGGTGCTGCATTAATGTAAAATACAGTGTTAAACTTGGTACAAAAAGCTCTGACTTTAAACCTGTACAAAAAAAGCAAATGTAACAGTTGAGAGATTTTCTCCCTTAAATGTGTTTTAGTGGTTATGAGGGTTTTTCTCCATTCGGTGTTGCCCGAATGAAGACTCTGTACCTTCAGAGAAGTAGCTGTTGCATATCTCTTGCATTTTTTAAATCTTCCTGGGATTTGCCTCCCATGCAGAACTAGAGATGTCTGACTACAGTGTACTGGGATTTACTGGGGGGAAAAAAGTGCCTGTTGCTCTGGATACATATTTAGAGAAAGTGCTACAGGTAGGGGGTGGGCAGGTTGGGGTGGCTGGTCTGCAGCTGGAGCCCAGCAGCTTTGCTTTTTGAAAGAATTTACCTCTCATGGCATGTGGATGTGATGAAGACCAAGGCTGTCTGGGTAGTAGAAATGGGATTATTTAATGGGAAGTCTGACACTTGAGCTGCTGCACTTTTGTTTTGGCATCTGTGCAAACCTTAAGCCTGTAGTTTAGCAGGTGCCTGTTTTGCCTGCACCTTTGGATTTACCTTGCTTTGATTGCACTCTAATTGGCACAGCTGAACTCAAAGCTCAGGTTTTTATTCAGGCTTGTATAAGGTGCTGTTGCACGTGGAAAATGATGGGAGCTTTAGGGCTGTTACCCTGATGGATGCACCGAACCTGTGCACATCCAGGGACTGACAGTCACTTGTTTTTAAACCATGCAAAAAGTAGCACAAGGTAAATATTCTATGAAGAGAGATAAAAACACACAGCACTACATTGTGGTGATCATCCTGTTTGGCTTAGCAGCCCTGAGGACACTGCTGAGAGGGGTCTGGCCACCTAGCAATAGGGATTTCTGTGTTGTTCTGTGCTCCTGCTGCAGAATTCCCCCACCTGCAGCAAAGGGAAGGGCAGGCTTCCCAGTGACCTGATACCAGGGTTGGGATGGGCTTTTCAGTAAAGATGCTGGATTAACTGGGGCATCTGAGGGAGTCACATGCTTCATTTTGCCATCCTGTCTAAGATCAGTAATTCCAACTAAAGATTGCTTCAGCTGCTGTGGGGGATTCAGCTGTGGCACCTGGAGCTTCTGGTCCAAAAATGATAAAGCAGTGGCCAGCTGGGAGGAGCACGAGAGGCTGGAGGTTTTTAAAAAGCCTGAGAGCAAAAGCCTTCAACTAGATTCTAACAGCAGTGAAGAGTGAGTGTTTCTGCTGCTTTTGTGTCTCTGGGGTAGCTGATATGAGTTGATAGGAGTTATGAGTTGGGTAAGATTGTCACAGTTACCTGCCTGTCCTGGGGAGGGGGCTGAGAAAAATGCAGCTTTGGAAACAGCCTTCTGTTGTTTAAAGGCTCCTGTTTCTGGGTTAGGATTTATACACGAGGCAGAACATCTGGGGAATCCTACAGGTATTTGTGTCCTTCAGGTCGTGCAGATTTGATTTCTCAGGTAAGTCTGTCTGCCTCTTGACAGGTGCTGAAGGAATCTGGATCTTGAGGTAGTCAGATACAATAAAATTGTCATGGAAAAGTCAGTGTCTTTGTAGTATCTATGGCTGTGTGGGTGGTGCTTTGGAAACCTTACTGATATTTGATTGCTATTTCACACCGCCACCTTAAACTTCTGAGAGTTCTGGCTCTCAGTGTCTTTTCAGGGCCTTTAGAAGAATCTGACTTGAGGTAAAAACAAAGGCCCTGTGGCTCCTGGTGATAACCCAGGTACATGACTCTGGGGTAGCCACTTTTACTCCATCTTCTACATGAGCAAGTAAGGTTTGTTCCACTCTTAGAAGCCTTCTGGCATGGTGAGGAGGTTAGAGCCAGTGAATCAATCTTGTAATATTAGAAGTAATGAAAACTCAGCAGCTGCTTGGGCTGTTTTTTTATATTCCATGCTGTGATTTCCCCTTCACAGATGTGTTTTATTAGAAGTACAACCTTGGGAAGTGCTTTGGTTGGCACAGAGCATTGCAGAAATTGTCCAGATCTGTTTTTCTCTTTGTACGTGACACACTGTGTAGCACCAGTGGTTGATTTTAGGATTAACCTGTAGTGGTTGATTACAGAAGGAGCTTGTAAAGTTGCTGTAAAGCTTTGTGTATGTGTAGAAGATAATTAGTCTGTTCCTTTATTAGCAAGTACAAGTCAGATTGAAGTAGTTAATCTCTGTCTGTAAAACACTAGTGGCAGCCGTGCACTGATGGTGGTTCACAGGTTTGTGCTGGATTTTAACAGTAAAGCTTGGAAAATGTTTGGTGCTCCCCCTGTGCATGCACCCCCACCTCCCAGCCCCACAGTGATCCTTAAATTGTGCTCCACAATTGATTAAGTGTTCTGGGGAATTAGTAAACCAGTCTTCATGTTTAATTATCCTTTATTCCAACTCAGCTTGTGTTTTTTGTCTTTCAGTACGTCCAGGCTGATGCTCCTACCAATAAAACACTGGCTGGGCTGGTGGTGCAGCTGCTGCAATTCCAGGAAGATGCCTTTGGAAAACATGTCACCAATCCTGCCTTCACAAAGCTTCCTGTGAGTACTGGGGTTAACCTGCTACTGTCACAACAGCCTGGTATGTCCTTCCTGCAGTAGCTGTGCTGCTGGTGGCCTTCCAGGTGCTGGGGAGAGCTCTGCTTAGCCTGCAGCTTTGGTTGGTGCACCCTCTGGAAAGGCTGAAATAGCCCACTCCTCTTAAAAACAGGTTTTTCAAAGTAATAAATCTTACTTCCTGTGTGTTAAAAGGGATTTCTTTAATACTGTGGAAAGGTTTTAATTTCTAGTAAAATTCTATGCAAACTTGTAAATTTCAAGTCAAATGGGTTTGGGCTGATGGATCCCAAACTGAGTAACAAGCACTGTCCAAACCAAACAAGTGTCCTTTGGGCATTTCAGTTGATTAAGCATTGAACCTGTGATGCTGTCAAGGCTGAAAAATGGCTTTAGTATCTTCTTCAGTAGCAGGTGGTTACCTAACGAGTCTGGGGTGGCTTTCCACCCACAACACTGGTGTACAGAAGCAGCTTGGACCTTGCAGGGGTTGGTGAGTTAACGTTCCAACTTGGCACATCTTCAGCAGTGGTTTCCCAGTGGTGCTGTTCAGAGACCATCCCTGCTGTGCTTGGGTCCCTGCCTGTCCCCAGAGGGATGTTGTTCAAGCAAGCATGAATTCCAAACAACAGAGAGGGAAGAGGGATGTGGCAAATGGTACAGACCAAGTCACAGAGGGATTCTGGTTGCAAAGGGCAAGGCATGCAGCGTGGTATCGAGCACCCAGCTGGCCAATTTAGGGTGGGTTTTGAGGGCCAAGGCAGCTGTTGTGGATGTCTGTGCAGTGTTCCTGCTCATGAGGCAGGAAGGGCTTTTGTGGAATCATGGGATGGTTTGGGTTGGGAGGGATCTTAAAGATCACCCAGTGCCACCCCTGCATGGGCAGGGACACCTCCCAGCAGCCCAGGCTGCTCCAAGCCCCATCCAACCTGCCCTTCAACACTGCCAGGGATGGGGCAGCCACAGCTTCCCTGGGCAAGCTGGGCCAGGCTCTCCCCACCCTCACAGTGAAGAATTCTTCCTGATATTCAATCTAAATCTCCCCTCTTCCATTTTTAATCCCTTGGCCTTTCACTCTCTGCCCTTGTCCCAAGTCCCTCCCCATCTATCCTGGAGCCCCTCAGATGCTTTGCCTACCTTTGCCACAGGACTCACTGGGAACCTAAGGTCATGCAATCCAGGGGTCTGTTCAGATATACATACTAAATTGGAAATATTTGCAGTATCATAAAGTGAAGTTGTTCTGAAAACTGTTGCAATTACTGTCTTTGTGCCACCACTCACAGAATGCTACTTTTACTATTTTGTGGTGATTTTTTTTGCCCTCGATATTTTGCTTCTGTAACTTGTTTTGTGAAGGGTGTGGATTTGTGTGTGTTTTCTCCATGAGAAGGGTTCTCAGACTTCCTGAGTGAATCTCTTGGTGCTCAGGAGTGCACAAGGAAGCAGCACAAGGTGCTGCTCAAGATGTAGTTCAGCATCTCTTCCATCTGATCACCTGATACCTCAGAGGTGAACATTCTGGTGCTTGATTTTGATATGGCAGCATAGACCATAAAACTGTACCCATATCCAACCAGCTGATAAACCATTTGAGTGCTCTGAAGTCTTAAAGCAATTTGTCTTATCTTAAAAATGGGTAATAAAGATTTCAGAGGCATTGTAAATACATTGTTCCTTTGTCTGGCCATTCTTGCTGTTTGGAAGATCTAATCTGTTCACATTTACTCAGCTTGAGTTTGGAGCAGTTGGATCTTTCTCCTGGTTACTTCCAAGAGAAGACAACTCAGCAGTACATCTTCCTTTGTATTGTTTTCTTGTGAAGATGCAGCATGTGCACTTAAGACAAGGTTTGCTTTTACTTTTTCAGGCGTGTAATTCAAGGTCCTGGTTCAGGCTGCTAAGGAGGCTTTGTTGTTGTGTCAGAGCCCTTTGAAGGTGTGCAGAATGCTTCAGTGCTGCAGGACTCTGCCTGACTTGGGAAGGGAGAGGAGCAAAGGGGCAGCTCAAGTGAAATTACTCATCTCCAAACATGGATTGGAAAGCTACTGCAGACTTCCACTGGAACAAATCATCATAGAATGATTTGGGTTGGAAGGGACCTTAAAGATCATCTAGTTGCAATTCTCGTCCATGGGCAGGGACACCTCCCACTAGACTGAAGAAGTTGAATGAAGCTAAAAGAGGTTTAAAGTCTGTGTTTACCTTAGTGACCGTTCGGAGTTGCCATGTTGCTGATGAGGGAGGATCTAAAGCTGAAGAGGAGGAGGTCATGGTCGTGTAGAAGAAACAGCCCTGCAGATGACTGCAGGAGCCCTCAAGCTGTGACCACTGCCCGCAGGTGCCATGGCTAAAGGCTCCAGCCCTGCGTGCTGCTGTTCTCCATGAACACTTGGCACTGCTCCCCTGGTCTGTGCAGCTTAGGGGAGATGAAGTGTTGGTCTTGAGAACTGCAGGTGTTGCTAAACACAGGGACGTGGCTCACCAGGAGCACCTCCTGAGGAGTACATGTCAAACCAAGGTTGTTCTCCCAGTTCATCTAAGAGTCTTTGTATTTATTTTCCAAGTACTAGCCAGTGTACCTCATCCCCAGAAGTGTCTGCAGTGCTGGAGCAGGCAGGGACAAAAGGAAGCTGGGAGTACTGGTGGTCTCTTCCATCAGTATTTGAGGTAAACACCTCTGTCCTGGGCTGCATCTGAGTATCTGCAGACTTCAGCTGCAGGGATACAGTTCAGACATTTTGCTGAGTGCTTTGAGAACAGACCTTGCATTTGAGAGAGGGTTGTTAGTTCTGTCTTGAAGCTCCTGTTCTTGGCAAGGATAGCTTACAGGGTCTGGGAATAGATCAAGAGCAAAATGCTCAAAAAAAACCCTAATTAGTTCACTTGCAATTTCACATATTTGAAGACTGTATAAAGTTATTAACTTATGGCAAGTTGATAGATTTCATTGGGTAAAAATGTTGAAGAGAATCTCGTTTATTGGCAGTTTGGTCTGTTTGGCAAAACAGGTTTTAACTGGTTGTTAAAAGCAATTTATTTTTATCTTGGTAGCAATGACCACAGTTTGAGAAGATGGTCTTGCTAGAGTCTGCTGACACTTTAAAAAGTGGCTTTTGTCTCTGAAAGAGAAGATGGAGACTGCCTTTTTACAAGGAGTCTCATGGAAAAGACAAGGGGTGATGGATACAAATTGCTCCTGGGGAGATTCCAATGGACTCCAGGAGGAAATGTTTCTCCATGAGAACAGTTAAGACACTGGAATGATCTCCCAAGGGAAGCTGTGGGTTTCCCTACATTGGGCAGTTTTAAGACTCAGCTTGACAAGATGCTGGGCCACCTCATTTGAACTATATTATCACCTAGAAGAGTTGGACCAGATGATCCTTGAGGTCCCTTCCAACCTGGCATGCAATGGTTTGTAAGTTTTTCTTACACTATATATTTACAGACATCCATTAAGAACTGGTTTTCATGGTTAAGTGTTGGCTGGACTTGCTGTGTGTGGCAGTAACATCTGAACTTGCCTGAGGGGCTGCAATTGCTGGTGCTGTGGGGGGCTCCTGGATGGGCAAACCCCATGCAGGGCTGCCTTCCAGGATTGCCCTGGTCATGCAGGAAGGTCTGGCCTTGATAGATTGAATCTGGGCTGCTGATGGGCAGCTTGATGAAGGTGAAGCTGCAGCCGCAGTCCCTGAGCTGGAGTTGGAGAGCATGGGGTGCAACAGTGGGATCAGCAGTTTCCCAAGAGCAGAGGAGGTGGGCTTTGCTTGGTGATGTCAGCCAGTTGTGTGATACCTCCAGCATATCAGCAAAATGGGGAAGGTTGAGTCTGGGTGACCATGGGTATGTAAGACAGGTGAAGGCAAGTGACAGCAACTTAGAACCATAGACTGGTTTGGGTGGGAAGGGACCTTTCAAGATCTAGTCCAACCCCTGCAGTGAGCAGGGACATCTTCAACTAGAACAGGTTGCTCAGAGCCCCATCCAACCCAATCTGGAATGTTTCCAGGGATGGGGCATCTCCCTCCTCTCTGGGCAACCTGGGCCAGTGTCTCACCACCCTCAGTGTAAAAAAATCCATCCTTTTATCTAGTCTGAATCTGACCCTCCTTCAGTTTAAAACCAACACCCCTTGTCCCATCACAACAGGCCCTGCCAAAAAGTCTGTCCCCATCTTACTTACAGGCCCACTTGAGGTCCCGTGTACCAGTGCTGCACAAATCTCCTGTGCACCAGGTCTGATGGCTTCACCTCAGGATCATTTTAAACTTTATTTTACAGCAAGCAGTGTTTGCCTGTGTTTGGAAACCAACACTTGTGTGCCCAGAGCCAAGTCTTACAGCAGTAAAATCACTGAGCGTGTTAAACCATTTTGTTTTCCAAGCTCCTGATCAGACCCTGCTCCACCAGTAGACTCTAGGTTGGTAAAACCAGTCCTGAGGTGCCAGCAGCTGCTGAGCTGGCACGTACCTGTGAGGCAGCTTTGGGCTCTTTGTTCCTCTCCTTGCACAGCCGGGCTCTAAGCAGATGGCAGGCGGAGCAGTTCTGTTCCTCTTGAATGCTTATGAAGGATCTTTCTCTGTTGATCTTGGACACGGGTGTATTTGGTGTCTCACAGAGCTGTTTGACTTCCCGTTACAGCTGCAGCCAAGGGGGACCATGTTTCATCAACACCTAAGGCTGCCATCCTAGCTGCCTGGCTGCACAGTGAACTATGAATGCTTCAGACTCTAGTTTGTTGTTCGTTCTGTGTCACAAAGTAACTCCTGGGATGTAATATAGTGGGCTTTAGAGAAGATGGCCTGTTCTCATCTAAAAAATAAGGCAGAAGCTGGATCAGAAACATTCCTAATGTAGAGAAACTAGTGGAGAGGCTGCTGTGTGTGTGCAGTGTCTGCAGCTTTGTGCTGCCTCTCGTTCCCACAGGAGGCAGCTCCTGGAAAGCTGCTGGTGACCAGCCCAGCCGTGGAACAGCTCCCCAGCCCCTCCTATGTGAATTAGACAAGGCTCTGGTTTTACTGAGAAACTCAAAAGTAGACTGATCTTGGTCTGTATGCTTAGCATGTGTAAGAAAAGAGATTTCATTTACTGTTCCAATACATGAAGGACACGGAGCTGTTGGAGTGAGTCCAGAGGAGGCCCCGGAGATGATGGGAGGGCTGGAGCAGCTCTGCTCTGGAGCCAGGCTGGGAGAGTTGGGGTGTTCAGCCTGGAGAAGAGAAGGCTCCAGGGAGACCTGAGAGCACCTTCCAGTGCCTGAAGGGGCTCCAGGAAAGCTGGGGAGGGGCTTGGGACAAGGGCAGGGAGGGATGGGAGCAGGGGGAAGGGTTTCCAGCTGGCAGAGGGAGCTGGAGCTGAGATGTGAGGGAGAAATTCTGTGCTGTGAAGGTGGGGAGAGCCTGGCCCAGGTTGCCCAGGGAAGCTGTGGCTGCCCCATCCCTGGCAGTGTTGAAGGGCAGGTTGGATGGGGCTTGGAGCAGCCTGGGCTGCTGGGAGGTGTCCCTGCCCGTGGCAGGGGGCTGGAATTAGATGGTCTTTAAAGTCCCTTCCAACCCAAACCATTCCATGAGGTGGCTGTGCATCTTACACTGAGTGGAACAACACCAGAAGGTGTCAGTTCCAGCCTGCCCCTTGTGCACTTCTGGTGGGGCAGGAGGGTGTGAGTCTGTTAGTGGGTCTGGCCTTGTTGGTGCCAGGAGATACCGAGTTCCAGCAGAACACTCATTTCTGTTGTGGAGACATAGGTGATGGATCTGCCTCATTTTGCCATTTCAGTTCATTGTTAGAACAGCTTTCTTTAAATATCTCTGAAGGTGTCTGGCAAATGCACCTGCTTGCCCAAAAAAGCTTATTTTACAGCCTCCTGCTCCTCTGCAAAAGTTGCCCGAAGCAGTTGGGACCTGCAGTCAGTAGTTAGTGTTCCAGGGTCATTTCACTTCAGTGCATGTTTGTAAATTAATTTTTACATGTTAGAAGAACTTAAAAAAAAAAAAAATCACTTCTTTTGTGGTTTGGTCAGGTTGGTTTGTCTGTCCCCTTGGCATGTGTGGCAGTACCTGGGGGACAGAAACAGGTTGTGTTTGTTCTGTTGCCACATGATGTGTTCCTGCCTTTTTCACTGGTTGGTTCCTCGGGGCTGCTGGGTGTTCAGCTCAGCTCCCCAGTTGTCTTCCATTTCTGAGGTGACTCTGACAGTAGCCTAGTTAATTCTAAACTACAACTGATCAGGAAAGTGTCCCTTTCTGTCTAGGAAACTGTCTTGCTTCTTAGTAACATTTGACAGATGGGACTTGGTGAGATCTGGAGCTTTTTGGTCTCCTTGTGCTGCTGATTTAATTTCAGCTCTTGAATTCAGAGCAGCTGCTTGTGAATCTGTGCCTGCTCTGCTAAAATTGACAGTGAATAAAGCAGTTGGATTTATTATTTTAGGGTGAATCTGCACAGTGACCTTCTCAGATCTTGGCAAACACCTTTTCTTTGTGGTGCAGGAAGGACTTGAATGGAGAGGAGCCGTGATGAATATGGAGCCTGGGTTTTAGATGTTCCTGTCTAATGGTTTGTTTTGGTTTACTTAATACAGATTAAGAGCTGCTTAACTGACAGCTACAATTTTAGGCTTAATTTACTGTGAAACAGATGTTCAAAGAGTAGTTTGGATTTCTGTTCTACAGCTGTGCAAGGAATTTTTTGCAAGCTACTCAAATAAGGAAGGACTTGGAGCTTTCAGATATACCAGGTTCTGCTTGTAAGCATGAAGAATTCTACTTAAAGCAAATGCATTTAATCTTCTCAAAACATTCTTAAGGGATAATGTAAAACTCTAAAAGTGATTAATCATAAAATTAAGCTTTGCATTTGATACCTTAGATGTCTAAAGGTCTGCCAACAACTATAAATTCATTTGTGTGTGTTAATAAAAGTCAGTGTCACTGTGTTTTCACTTTTCTTTTGGGTTTCAGGCAAAGTGCTTCATGGATTTCAAAGCTGGAGGTACATTATGTCACATTCTTGGTGCTGCTTACAAATACAAGAATGAACAGGGCTGGTAAGCTTTTATTTATTTTTTTTTATACACCTTTTGCATGGAACTAAGCACACAAAATGCCTGTGCAAACTACTTGAAGTTTAATACTTTATGGAAAATGGGGTAGGCAAGGGAGTTGGAGATGGGAAGAGGAAATTATTTCCTGTTTTGCTGATGGTAGCAAAGACACACTGCCACACTTCCAGGTGTAGAGATAAGTTGTCCAAGTTTGAGGGCTTGAGCTTCTAGGTTGGGAGTTAATTACAAACTCTTTACTTGCTGTATGGCTGAGCAAATTAACCAGTATCTTAGAATTGCCATTTCCCACCTGTAAGATGTGAATCTTCGTTATTGTAGTGAGTCTAGGGTCTAGTTCTAACTGGGGAAACAGGGAACATTGCTTAGATCCCTAAAAATGCTCAGTTTTCCATAAATGAAGAGTTCCAGTAGTTAGAAACACTGCTCATGTAGCTATTGACACGAGCATCAAACTATTCCTGTGACATCCCAGCAGTGTTGTGGCCTGTATGTTTCTAAGTTATAATCTGTTTATTGTTGGGAGGGTTGGAAAAAAACAGAGGGTGAAAAGTTACTAGAGAAAAGTAAGCAGAGATTGTTCTTGTGGGTGAATGTAAATAGTTCCTGATGTTGTACAGACCTGGAGCAGAGTTCCAGGGATTGACTGTTTCTTTTATCCACGAGAGCAGAATTAAAAGGCAAGAATGAAGTTGTATTCTGGTTGGTTGTTTTGAGGAGCAGTTTATGCTCCCAGCAGGTAAATGGGTGCCTGAGGTAGAGGGATCAGGAGGCTGGTACAAATCAGCTGCTGCCAGGTTGTCTTCTACTCCAGCATTCCCAACACCCAGGGCATGATAGGTGTCCGTAGTGTTCCCTGTGGCCTTTCAGGGGTGTCTTGCTACCTCTTTGCCTTAAGATAAAGGAGTTAGACAGCTCCTACTTCATGAATATTTAAACATTGCATTTTTTCCAACCAAATTTAGTTTTCAGGCATTAAAGTTTGTCAGCAAAACTCAGATCCATGATCACCTCCTCTCTTCCCACTCTCTTGCTGACCCCTCAGACCTAGTGTGGGTAGTGCCATGTGCTTGTGCATGTGGGGTGTAGAGGGAAGTAATTCTGGAATTTAACTCTGAGGATCAGACTTAGAGCTTGGAATGTATCCTTCACTGACTCAACCAAATAATACGTGGTGTTTTGCCTGAAATATGCTTTTTGTTTTTATTGGTGTGCATTGTCACTCTTGCTTAACCTGTTTGTGAATGATCTGTCTTATAGGAGAAGTTCCTTTCCTCGTCATAATAGGTATGTCTGACAAGTGCACTTACCCAGTGCAGCAGGACATACCTTGTCTCTCCCTGCAGTCCAAGCAGTTGTTTGCTAAAACCTGTCAGGGGGTATCAGTTAAACCCCGGACAGGAAGAATTATAACTATTTTATCTACATGGGCAACTCAAAATAAGTGTTGGTGCTTAACATGTTGACGTGCTTCTCTTCAAGTGTGGGTGTCAAAAGCAGGCCAAAATCTGGGGGCATGTAGAGCATTCAGTGAATAAGTAATGTGGGTCTTAGACAACCAAATGTAAAAATTGTGGTCAAACTGGAATGCTTTAACTATCTTTGCTTCATGGGTACTGAAGACTTGATTAGTTGTGTAGGAAAATACAAAATGGTGTTTCTTTGGCATTTATCTTCCTTCACTTCCTGGAAACTGAGAAGCATGTTTGGAATACAGACTCTGGAGCTGTCAGTAGGTGAATGCTGGAGAAGTGGATTGGCCCTGGCTTTTAAAATCCCGTGTATTAGAGGTGTAAAATAATGATTGTGTTGTGCAGTGAGCTGACAGACTACTTCTCAAAGTCAGTGTAAACCTTTCAGCAGGCACAATGCTATTTGGAGACATCCATTCATTTTTAAGTTGAAAGACAATTCCAGTAAAAACCCCAGGAAATGATCCTTAGGCTGTTTGCTGGGTCCTTAGGCTGAGAGGAGGAGTCCCTAATCCTGCTTGAGGAGAGAAACCATCATTCACTCACAGTGAATATTTCCAGTGCTGCCCAACACTACAACATATTTTATGTGGCAACTTCTGAAAATACCAGAGAGCCTCAAGTGAAGAAAAACTTGGTGGTCTCAGCTGAAGTGTCTTTTGTCTAATTTAGTAGTGCAATACTGATGTGGTGCCAAGGCATGTGGTGGCGGCTTTGTGACTGCAGATCCATGTTGCTTTGGTTTCACCTTCCTTGTGTATTTATCAACTTAAAAATTGATTGGCTGTGTTACTGGAAACAAGCATGTGTTGAAGAGAAACTGTCAGTAGATGTGGGCACAGGAATGAATTCTTGTATTTTAAAGATAAAGCCTATCAGTCACTGCATGGTAATGATGTGCCTGGCTTTTTCACTCTGAGAAGTGTACAGGGTAATTTTAATTTTATTTTAAATGCTGAAGTCCCCATCTGCTGGTGTTGCTGCTCCTCAACAGCAGCTCAGCACTCCGGTTTTAAGAGCATTTTCAGACTCTAGCAGCAGCTTTTCCCAAAATTTGGGAGGTAAAATGTGCAGCAGACAGTGTTTTACATCTGAGAGTCAACAATGTGATTATCTAAACACACATGGTGTTCTGGAAAAGGATGGATTGTTCTGGGTCAGGCCCAGCTCTGTCCCAGAGGCTCCTCCAGCACTGCCCACCCTGGCTGGGGATGATGAGCCTGTGCTGTAGCACCCCTGAGCCTGGTGAGGGACTGACTGGCCTTAGTGCTTATTGTCCCACCTTGGGTTCCTGGGGGTCACCATTTCAGGTTCTTCACATGAGTTGATTGGTCCATGTCTTCAGAATACGTGTATGATTCAGGTGCATCTGGCAGGATGCCTTCAGGAGGCCCTGGGGGCTCTTCCCAGTAGAAAGTCTCAGATTTTCTGATAGACACTTAAACCTGTATTGTTATAAAATCATAGAACAGAACCATAGGATTATTTGGGTTGGAAGGGACCTTAAAGATCATCAGGTTCCAACCCCCCTGCATGGGCAGGGACACCTCCCACCATTCCAGGCTGCTCCAAACCCCATCCAACCTGCCCTTCAACACTGCCAGGGATGGGGCAGCCACAGCTTCTCTGGGCAACCTGGGCCAGCACCTTCCTACCCTCATAGGGAATAATTTCTTCCTCATGTCTGACCTAAATCTCCCTTCTTTCAATTTAAAACCATCACCCCTTGTCCTGTCACTGCCCTCACTGGTAAAAAGGATATTTCAGGGATTTTGATTACTTCATCAATAAAGTAGCAACCTTTCAAGTACCAAAGTCCAAAAAAGACCATAAAATGTTCCCTGTCTGCTGTGTGGGGGGAGGCTTGTTCTCAAGTCCATCAGTGGTTTAGAAAATCCCAGGCAGATGAATTGCTGTGGTTTTCCTGGGACTGGTGGATGGTGCAACTGGAAGTAAGAGAAACATGAGAGCTTGTACATGAGTTTTCTCATCTAGTTGTTGTTTGGGGATGTTTCTGTTTAGTCACCCCTTTGTGGCTGTAGTGGAGTGCACAGCCCTGCTGCAGGGTTTGGTTGGACACTGTAAACCTCAGAAACCAGTTGCATCGTGTTGATTTGGTTCCTTGTGGGTTTCCTTGCTTGTGCTGCCAAGTGGAGCAAAAATATTTGTGATGGTGCTTTAAGGGTTCTTTTGATACTGTTTTTGATGTGGAATGTGAAAGATTCTTGGCTGCTGAATGTGGGAGAGTAGAATTTAATATTTTTGACTCTATTTTTCTTTCCCAGGCGGAGGTTTGACCTGCAGAATCCATCCCGGATGGATCGAAACGTGGAGATGTTCATGAACATTGAGAAAACACTAGTGCAGGCAAGAAGCTCCTGTTCAGAACTCCATGTTCCCACATGCTTAGGGAAAGGGATTCACCAGCTTTTTCTGTACCTCAGTTGGGACCCACTGAAGAGTTACTTTCCTACAGGAATATTACACTCTTCCCTCCCCCTCCCACCCATTTTAGTAATAATTCCATGTTACTGCTTGAAAACTGAGGAATGTTTTCATTGACACTGAGGAAAAACCTGTGTGTAAGGTAGGAGAAAGCATCCTGAGTGTCTCCATCTTCCTGTGAAAGAATCATCCTCTGGACTGAAAAACTGATTCTGTACATACCCACCCCAGTGCTGACTTTCTTGAGCCTTTAACCATGAAACCAGTTTGGCTTCTTTCAGGTTAGAATCCATCTTAGGCACTCTTGCTTTACCAAACAAGTAAGAGAGCAGCTCACAGCTCTGTGGGGTCTCTTTTGAAATGAAAAAAAAAAAAAAATTAACTGCCCTGTGTGAATAACAGAATTTAATTTTTTTCCAGCTCTAAAACCAAGCTCAGTGTATATTATAGTCAAGATGTAAATATCAGGTGCTTGTATAAAGTGGAAATAGGAGGAAGGAGAGCAAAAAGAAACAGTGCTCTCATTATGAAAAACTCTTGCCATGGTGTGGTGGTTTCAGCCCATAATAGAATACATGTTAAAATCAGTATTAAAAGGTTGTGTGCCTGCAGATACAGCAGAAATGCATGAATCTGCATTTCAGGGCAGCAGGACAGATGCAGATTTGGAAACTGACACGCAGGGACTTAAATTCCCTTTCAAGCAAAGTCTTTCAGAGCCTGTCAGAATTATTTTTTAATTATGGTTTCCACTAAAGATTATGTGAAAGCAGGAAGATGAGAACAGCTACGCTGGGTCACTGTCTTAGAATGGGTTGGGTTGAAAGGGGTCATGTTCCCTTCATCCATTATGATGTCTCTGATGGAGCCAACAGCAGCTCTGCAGACAGCCACAAGAAACCCAGGAGAAGACCCTGGCAGGGGAAATACTATGTCAGAGTTTCTGGACCTGGTTAGTGTGCTGGGTCACAAGCTGATACATGTTCCTTTTGAGCTGTTTGAAGCACTGGTGATTTTAAGGGGAACTTTCTGATTTATGGCACGGGGGGCTGCTAATTTCTTAACTTCCTCTTCTCTCCACTAGAACAACTGTCTGAGCAGACCAACCATCTACCTCATTCCAGATATAGAGCTGAAGTTGGCCAATAAACTGAAGGATATTGTCAAACGTCACCAGGTAACTGTTGAGCAGCATGTCTTGAAACAGGTGTTTTGTCAGTTGTTAAATAAAGTGTGTTTGCCTGAGTTCAGGGCATGAGTTATGTCTGGGTTGTGCCTGACACCACAGGCAGCAGCAACGAGTCGCTTCAGCCGTTCCTTGTTTGTAAAAGGCTCTCAGTGGTTATCCTCAGGGGGAGCTTGAATCGTGACTCTGTTCTAAAAGTACATCTGAAGTGAGCAGCAGGTCTGGTGGCTCAGTGGGCTGGGGCAGCCCCCCCTGATGGAATGTGGAATACCTGAAGGAACAAACTCCCTGTTTGTCCACACTGGAGACCAAAGAGCATAGTGATGCAGCTGTTGTAGCTGTGTGGGGGCAGCACAAGGAGCAGCTTTCATCTTTAAGTGGTCACTGCCTATTTTGATTTATTTCACTTGGCTTTTTTTCTTGCTTGTGCTGAAGAGAACACAAGCAACAAGGGGCTCTGGCTGGGTAGGTGCTGTGTTTCCTAGAGATTCAACATCTTGCTGTTGTAACTTAATATACTAAATGATGAGCTGAACAAGGTTAATAACTTCATCTTTTAAAAATGTGAACAGTCCTTTCACTTGTCTGGAGAGAAATATCCTGGAATGTGAACTCCAGAAGGTCTGGTAGCTCTTTGTGTTTTGGTAATTGATGGCTGTAGCCAGAGTGAACTGTTTCTTTTCCAGATTAAATGTATTTCCTGTGTCGTGATTCTGAGCCATCTTCTCAACTTCAGTTCTGTAGTTTTTCACAAGTTACTCTTAATTATTCAGCTGACTCAGGATGTTTGCTGTGGCTTAAATTAGAGTTACTGATTGAATTTTCCTTCCCTAAAGGATCTCAAAGCATGCTATATCCATGAATGATGGGAACTCTGAAGCAGGCAGCTTTGTTTCTAAAGGGATATGAAGAAATTGTCCCTAATTCTGCTTTTTAGGCTTTCTTCCTTTACCTGCCTCTGAATTGTAGAACCATAGAATGGTTTGGGTTGGAAGGGAGCTTAAAGATCATCCAGTTCCAACAGTTCCAATAGCTGAAGGGGGAATTTCCACTATTGTTCCTTAAACGTTTTGCAGGTTCTTGGTTCATTCTTTCCCTTAGAAAGCTTTTAGTTTCTTCTTACTTTCCAGCTTGATGTTTTGCTGTTGCTCAGAGCACCCCTCACCCTTTCCCCAGCTCTGTGAACTCTTCTGGGTGTAGGAGCTCTTGCCCTTCAGTCCCTGACCCCAGAGTAGTCTGCAGATGTTGCTGCCATAGTGCAGTGTGTCTTCATGCTGTTTGAGTTCTCCTTCTCCTGATCCTGTCTTCCAAGTCAGTTGTTTGCATCTTGTTGGCTGTAACTTATCCCATGTGCTCTTAATTCCTTTAAATAAATCTGATAAGTATTTGTGGAATGTAAATTTTGAATAACATGTTTTGGAGCAGTTTGTGTGAAAATAACTCCTCTGCAGGCTGGATTGCTGCTGTCCTTGGAGATGACTCTTCATATTGGGAGACTGAAGGTGTCTACAGCATGTGGGAGAATCCTTATGGATTTATATATATATATATGTATGATATTTGTATATATTCTGGATTATATGAATCCATCTATTTTATCCATGTGAGGGCAGGACAGAGTTTTCTTGACTGGCCACACTAAGCAGTGTCCCATGATTATTTAACAGATATGTAGTAGAATTTTCTTGCATGATGATGTAGGTCTAATAGGAGTAATAATTCTGGCCTGTACTCAGATGTAGGGAAAGTGCCTCATCTGCCACTGCTCGTGGCAGCTACATAAGCACAAGAACGTGTTGCTTCTCATGACAAGAAAATGGTGCCCTGAACCACCAAGAAGAAAAAGTATTCCTGTGTTTGAATATTTGGCAAGCAATGGCATCGTGTTAGTGCATTTCCAGAGAACTCCCTTTGTTCTGTGATGTAGGAGGCTTCTTTTGAAAGAAGGGCTGTTAATTCTCTCTTGACATGCAGCCTTCCTTGGGTACTGAGGTTCTGTCCAGGGCAGCCATTTCTAGTCAAGTTCCCCCTTGACTTTATCTTATGTAAACTGTCATACTTAGAAATTGTTTTGGACCTACATGTGTACTCGGTGGGAAAGAAGCTACAGATGCTTTCTTACCAAGTATTCACCAGTGGGTTTGCATGAGCTGATAGCTGAATAATTTATGATGAGAATTGAGGCAGAAGGAACTGGGAGGAGAAAGGATTTGAGATGAAAAGAGCAAGAGACAACAAAGTAATTTGGCAGCAGTCTTAAAATCATTAATTGCTTTCTTCTGGCACTTTGTAGTTGCACTGGAATTACCCTGCAGTGTTTCTAGGTTGCATGGGATGTGGGTAAAAAAAGCAGCTGAGAAATTTGGGATAGTGTTGAAGGTTTCTGATGCAGTTTCTCCTTTTCTTCCACCTTTCCCACAGGGAGCAGTAACTGAAGAGAAATCAAAGGCTACACACCATGTTTATCCAAGTCCTACCTCAATGGATGATGGTAAAGTTGCTTTCCAGTTTTTTAGGGGAAATAATCTTGTCACTGAATCCCATCAGCACTTAGGGAAGCTTTCACACAGACACAGCTTTGCCTGCTCCTGAGAGCTACTGGAAAAGTATTTCTGGGATTAACAACTCCAAATCATTGTGTCCTGCTTCTAACTACTGGGTGTAACAGTCATGTTTTTAATTGATGCAGTTAATTTTCAGATTCAGATGCAGAACACTGACTGCTCTTCAGTGATTGGCCTGGAAATTGAGATACTATTTATTGCTGAATGCAGAGAGATACTTAGTTTGTCCCAAATAACTTAGAGGCTGAAGGGGAGCAGAGCAAAGTGTCTGGAAGAACTTGAATAAATTAACATTGATTTACATTTAGAAGGAAGGATAGTGAAAGTAGGAGGCTTGAAACTAAAGTTACCACTATCTTTTTCCTCGTGTTGCTCCTTTGGTGTCCCCCAGTGTGTAAGCATCATAGAATCACAGAATGGTTCAAGTTGGAAGGGACCTTAAGGATCATCTGGTTCCAAGTATGGGTCAGAAAGTTGAGTGAAACATTGTAAGGAGTCACCTGGATGTGTGGAAGGTAGATAGATGCTCAAGTAAATAGGAATTGAGAAGCTCTGTCATGTTCCTGGCATGTGGTGTGGCAAGGTGGATGCAATGACAAGTAGACCTGATCTGGGGACTGTTGGCTTTGTTACAGTGCAGTCTGCCTGGGGATGGATGCACAGGCTCCACAAAAGCAGCTTAACCCCTGTGTCCTGCAGCAAGTGGCACCAAAATGCAGCTCTTGATCTTATCATCTTAAATACATTTAATTGCCTTGTGGGTCGTTGTTGAACCTGAGCTTTACTGATAAAAATTAACCTTTACCTGATGTGCTCTGGCATCTGGTGGCCACTAGATGGAAGCTTCTGTTCATGGATGAATTGTCCCCTTGTTTGTGTCCTGCCTAGACAGCGGGTTCTGTTTGTTTCTACCCACTTCAGGTTCTCAGCAAACGGTTGAGCACAATAAATCCCTTCTGTCTGGTAGTCAGTGGCCATGCAGGTGAGCTAGAGATCTTCCAAATTCTGATTATTCTACTGAGGTGAGAAAACAGCCATGAATTCAAGCAGTTTAGCTTCACACAGGGTGAAGCGCTCAGGGTTTCTCTTTCAGTCCACACGCTCAGTACAAGGGCTGCAGGGGCTGTTACACTGGGGCTGTTTAAAAATAAAAACACCTGTGCAGTTTAAGAATAACAACACCTTTACAGCAACAGTCAGACTGAGCATCTGCCCTGCTGCCACACCAACCGAGGGGCAGGGCTGCTCAGTGAGTCTGGGTTATCTTGGATCCCTTGTTAGCACAGCTGTGAAGGGAGAAAGTTAAACCCAAGTTCTGCTGCTCTGGGAAGTTTTTATGAATCTGGTTCACCACCACCCCGTGCCCTGACATTCTTCCTTCAAAACTCTGTTGTTCTTTTAAATACCTGTGGAGAGTAGAATTGAATAACGGGAAGAAGGTCTTTTGCAGTAAGTACAAATCAGGGTAAGAAGTTAATGAGGGGATACTGATGTTTAACAAGGCTGCAAAAAGGCAGAGGGGAAATATTTACCACTGAGAAGAAATTTAGGCTTTTTGTCCATAGAGGGATTAAGAAAAAGTGACAGATCAGAGCATGTCTCTCTCTGTCCCTGTTGTGTCTTTACTGAATGTCATCTTGGAGCAGTTGTTCTGTCCCATTCTGACTCCCAAGGAGTCTGGAAAATGAGACAGGATGAGATGGGCTGGCAGGGAACGTGTGCCTGTCAGCCAGAAATGCCTCTTGCTTCTGCTGAGAAACAGATGATTGTTACAAGCTGCTTTGGATCTTAATCTGGAGTGTGTTAGGGTAGGAATCTGTGTCCAGGAAAGGAAAGGTAATGATTCTTAGCATTAACATGACTTTTCTAATGTCACATCTGTGTTGAATGCAGGCAGAGCAGATGCATGTGTAGCCCTGGCAAAGGCAGTGCAGGCAAGTGTGGCAGCCAGGCCCTGGTCATTGCACTGCAGGGGGTTTTTATCAGAGTTGATTGCAATATCTTCACTGTTAGACTGTAGAAAAACCAAAGCAGTGTTTGATGTTCATAACCTGAGCCTGATGCTGAATCTCTTTCCCCTTTGCAGATGAATGGTTGAGACCTGTGATGAAAAAAGACAAGCAGGTGCTGGTACACTGGGGCTTTTTTCCAGACAGGTAAAGAAAGGTGGGGGAAGAAAGCAGACCCCAAATGTTAAACTGAAGTTTGTTGGAGGAAAAGTCTTGATTAAAACTTGCAAGTAGGAAGATCCATGTTCTCAAACAAGCTTCTCCTTTGGCTCACTGAGTCTTGCCTGCATTGAGAGCAGTGCTCTGTGGTGGAATGTCCTGGCTCCAGCTGTGCTGTGTCTGCTCTCTTCTGAGGCTGGGGCAGGCTCAGGCCTGGCTCACTGGCTCACCTCAAAATTTAACCCAAATACACATTTGCATTCCTATGGTTTGATTCTGAATGGCTCTGCCTTGCTGTCCATAGTATGAGACAAGCTGAGGTTGTCTTCTGGAGCATAACCATGCAGTAATGTGGCACTGCTGCCATTTATCTCAGTGTCCAAAGCATGAAAAGACTTAATCCATGGTTTAAAACTGAAATCTGCATTCCCATCTGTGGTACTGACCCCTGGGTGTGGTTAGAAAAGGACAGTCTGTTTTTCTGCAGAGCCAATAGAGAGGTTGCAAATTGAACCAGACTTTGAAGTGAGCGTTTCCATAAAGTTGGTAAGACTTCAGAGCCAGAAGGGAGAACTTCTCATCATCTAGTTGAAGTTTCTGGGACAAAGAAAAGTTGCCTTTGCTCAAGTGCAAGTGACTGTTGGAAGCACATGTTCAAGGAAGGTGTTAGAAGATGTTAAAAGATAGTGTGTGTGCTGTTAGTAACTTCAGTGTGTTGGTAATAACTGCTTTCTGAGTCCAGGTGCTGGAAAACTCAAAGTATTGGTAGCCCAGCACTGACTTCTGTTTAAATTACTTTTTGAGGGAACTGCAGTGTGCTCTGCTGTGCCAGCACTGAATCCCCAGGAACCATCAGTGTGTTTCAGTGGAAAAGAGCAAACAATCACACTGAAGTTTCTTCTTCATACAGATGAAGAACCTTTAAACATTTCTATATTTGTATCACCTGGGTAGGCAAGTTTGTCTTGACCCTCAGTCTGTGTGTCTGTATTTATGAATATCTGTACAAACCTGAGGAATGCTGGATACACCTTTTTGCACGGGACTCACCCAGTTGCTCAGTACACGCCTAGTGTTGATTACAAAGTATTTTGGCTGTTGCTATTACTGGGTGTAGTTACTGGATGTAGTTTCTTTGTATTTATAAATAGGCTTTTGAGAGAAGGACACATGGAAAAGTGAGTGTAAATAACAAGTGGATTCTACAGCAGCAGGGATGGAAGGACAGGATGCATACTCCTTTCTTCTAGGAATCCAGGATCTCTTGCTTTAAACTCTGAAGAATAGAAACAAGTTAATTAACTTTGTATCAGGGTTTGAAGAGGTGACTCAAACTGCATTTATACCCTGAATCCAGAGAGGGGATCTGCAGGGTTAAGCTGAATCTGGCTTTTAAATTCTGAGAGCTAAAAATGTGTGTGAGAAGCTTTGGAGCCCTCCCTCTTCAGTGTGTCCTGTTCCTGTAGCAGAAAACAGCAACTATTCCTTTGACTTTTCACTGAGTGAAAAGCTCTTTGCTGTTATATCTATGATTTGCACATGTCAAAATTGCTGAGTAAATATTTTCTGCTGCTCTTCTTTGGGGATGAACAGCCCAGGGGACCAATTTTGTTTTTCTGACTCCTCTCATTAGCTACGACACTTGGGTTCACGCCAACGAAATAGATGCTGAAATTGAGGATCCTCCCATTCCTGAGAAGCCCTGGAAGGTAAGGCTCCCTGCAGCAGCTCCCCATGTTACTGTGTTGGTGTCACTCCTGCTCAGGTGCTACCAGGTGGATGTTTTAATGTGTTGCTGGGGAACACTGACTGTATTTCCATCGGTAAGGAGAAGCAGAGCGATATTTCTGGAGCCATAACTGGCAACGTCTAAAACACTTTGTTTCTTTGGGGAGGAAACCCTCAAATTGTTGAAAAAAAAAAATCCTTTATTTTCTGAGTGAAAATGACAGACTGATGGTGCCAAAATGACCGTGTTGATTCTGGCCTGACTTGAGGTGTTTTGTGTTAAAGGTAAGTCCTTCCACTGCTGCTGAAGGGCAGGTGTCTCTGGGATGAAACGTGATGGCAGCTGGGGAGGCACAGTGACGTTGTGCCAGGTGGGAGGGGAGCAAGTGGGGAAGTGCTGGGTGTTTTTGGAAGAATATTATTGGAGAAAGTAACTGTCAGTTTAGAAATGTGAGGTTCCCACACATATGTACTGCAGGGCTTCAAACATGCTTTGTGTGCAGGAAGTTCATCTTGTCCTACAATCCAGAAATTGCCAAAAAATATTAGGATTTGATAATAGGGAAGTTCAGAGGACTCTTTAGGAGAGCACATCTGAATTTGTGAACTCTGTGGTGCAGCTGAAATCTTGCTCTTCTCTTTGCATGATTGTAAGCTCAGCTTTATTTCCAGCAGCTTCAGCTAATGGGCTCAAAGTGGAGCTGTGGTCTGGCTGACTGTGTGTGGCCATGGGCTCTGCTGTCCCCTGGTGTCACACTGCTGTGGCAGCTCTTGAGTTGGTCTCAGCTCAGTGCCACTGCACATACCAGCTTCTCTCTGCTCCTGGTGCAGGGCATAGTCCAAGTCTCTTGATTTTGCTCAATATGCCCAAAGCCTTGGCCTGGCTAAGGGGCTGTGATGTGTGCATGCAGCTGGCCCTGGACTTAGAGCCCATGTGGAAGAGTCTGAGAAGATCAGTAGCTGTTTAAAGAATCCCTGAGGGTTGTAGCTCACCTTTATGGAAAGGTTCCATTTAATGGGAATTCTGCTCTTAACTGGTGTCATAATGATGGGAGAAGTCAGTGCTTTATCTGTTGAACATCTTGTGAGGACTCAAACCAACATCAGAAGCCTTATTTAGGTTCTCTACAAAACTGGTTTTCTTTCTACAGAAATGGTTTGTCTTTCTGATTTAGCTTATTGCAAGTGATCAGTAGAGAGCAGTTGTCATCAGCATAAACACTGCTTTATTGTCCTTTTATTGGACTTGCTCTTTCATGCGTAGCAGTGCACTGATGATCAGTGTGCACCCTGTTGGCCTGAACAGCAGAGTTAAAAGAGAGTGACTTGGGTCAGAGAAAGCCTTGATGTCTATTCAAACACTGCTTAATTACTCCAAGTATTTACCTGTAACACTGTTATGTGTCAGTCATGCTGAAGCTCTATAATTTCATTATTCAGCTGTGTAAACTAGAACTGTATTTGAAGGGGGCTGGTTTAAGTCAAGGTAGTCAATCTTTTCTTTCCAAGACCTGGCCAAGTCTTTGTGTTTTTTGTTGTCTTTGTGGTACAATCCAACCACTGAAGAAGCTGCTGCCCAGGCAGCAGAGACGTAATTCAAGGAGTGTCACACACCCCATTTAATCTCTCTTAGTCTGTTGTCATCATCCCAGGGCAAATCTGCCCAGTAGTAGTTTCTTCCTCTTGTCCTTTCCCACAGGAATGACACTCCTTTCCAGCATTTCTTCCTTTCCTGTTTTTCGTAGTCTTAGTTCAGATGTTACATCTGGTCTTCTTCCTCCCCTGCCTTTCATTTCTAAATTCCTTGCTAAAGCCATGACCAGTAAATGTATCTTGGACTCTTCTGGTTTTTTTCATGTCTTTAGCCTGCTCAGCTTTTCACCGTTCCTCATGCCCATCACACACAGACACAGCAACACTCTGAATCTTTGGCAGACTTTCTCCCAGTCACCCAGGCTGGTGTATTTCCCTGTGCTGGGGCTGCCTGATCCACAAAAGACACTAATCACGAGCCTGTTGTTAAAGTTCTGTGCCATCCTTGCTCTGTATTTTCACAGGGCCTGTAGGAGCCATGCCCAGAAATCCCCAGAATGTTTGTCAGGTCTCTGCTCCAGTCCAGGTCACCCCCATTCCCCACATGTTCTAGAGGCTCCTGCTCAGTTCCAGAGCCCTGGCTGGCAAGCAGCTCCATCTCCTGCATCCTTACAGGCCACATTTGGATCATTTGCTGTCCTGTTTTCTCTGTTTTCCCAAACATCCCAGTGACCCTTTTGTCATGGGAACCCAGTCTCTGCTGGTCAAAGGTCCTGTGCAGTGGCCACCCTTCTGCCAGCTTCTCACCTGTACTTACAGCTGGCTGGTCTTCTCAGCATAAAACCTCTGTGTGCTCTCTTGTTAGATTTGCTGTGCCAACAATTCTTTCCCTAGTGTTTAGTACCTCAGCCAAGGGTATCCTCTGTGCTGGGTGGATTTCCCATCACTTTATTTATCCCTGTCTGTTTTATGCTGGCCAGGCCACGCTCCCTCTTTATTTCCATGTGATTTACTCTGGTCAGGTCACACACCACCAAAAGCTGCAGCAAAATCTATTTCCACTAAGCCTGCTCAGGGGGGTTTGATGCTGACTCTGTGGTGCCTTCTGCTCCAGAGGTCCTGGGTGAGCTCACCCACTGCCAGCAGCTGGATGTTTGGAGATGAGAGGATGAAAAGGTGGTGGCTGAGGGTCCCATATGGGCTGTTCAAGGAGAAGCTGCTGCCCAAGCATTCAGAGAGGATCCAATAAGGTGTTAAAAGACCCCAGACCAAGAAATCACCTTTGATCCAGGGTCTGTTAACTGTTCTTACCTTGTCAAGTTGCAGCTTCTACTGATGGTTGTAGCCTCCTGATCTTCTGGTTGGTGCTCCTTGTGCACCTGTGCTCATCAGCAGAAGATGGGAAATGGAAGGGTCCTAGATGTAGGAAAAACCTTTCTTAACATCCGTGTGTTACCAACTTCCTTCTCACACTAAAGGCAAAACCCAGCACGGTACCAGCTGCTAGGAGAATTGCTAAGAAAATGATGTGAAATTCCACAGCTGGTGGCCTAAGTCATGCTATGTAAGTGAAGGCCAGCACACTGAATCACACAATATTAGACCTCTAAGTGGTTAATTCTAGTTAAAACTTTCTTTTTTAAGCTGAACAATGGGTATTTCTCAGCGTATCTGCCAAGGTGATCTGTCAGAGATTTTGATGGTGGTTTTCAGCATCCAAAGCTTGCTCTTAAAACAGAGCCACTGTTCCAGCTGTGAGAACTGACTTTGCACTTCAGGAGGGTTAAAAATGACAGAGGAGCAGACCTGGCATTTCATAGACTGATGGGCATGTCCATCCCTTACCGTATTCTCTCGTGGAACTGTGGTCTCTTTATATGTGAAACCACAAAGGTATACTCTGAAGTTCAGACCCTGGTAACAAAGCTGCAGGTGCTTCCTTCACTCCTCTAGGTATGTTGTGAAGTAATTTTTTCAAAAACCATCAGTGTGTTGAAATGTTCTGTTCTTTAGGTTCATGCCAAGTGGATTTTGGACACAGATGTATTCAATGAATGGATGAATGAGGAGGACTATGAGGTAGATGAGAACAGGAAATCAGTGAGTTTTCGACAGAGAATCTCCATGAAGAACGAAGAGGTAGGTGCTTCTCTGCCTACTTCACTATGACACTACATCTCTGCACAAGTCAAATTTTTTGGCACTCAGACTTGCTAAAATTAGGCCAGTTAAACAGTTTGAGGTCCCTCTGATAACATATTTTAGTTTTAGCTCTTCTCTGCTGTACGTCCTTTATCCAGAAGTGTAAATGTCCCTTTTCAGTTTTGGTTTTCCCCCTTCCTGGGAATGGTAAGAAGTAGGACCCATTCTGCTTTCTCAGGACCAAAGCCACGGGTGCATGAAACAGCATCAGTTCATATTTGATTTCTGAATTGTCTGGACCAACATCCTTGTTAACCGATACTCGTATGCTTCCCAGAGCAGCCTCCCACATGCCTCCCAAAGTTAGTTAGGATTCTGGAGACACATTTGCTCAACCTTGAGACCAGGCTAATCACTGGGAAATCTCTCCTGATGGAGTGAACCAGTCACACGTCAGCCTTTGAATGTTGCTCTAAGAGCACAGTAGGAAAATGAGGAGTTTTCACATTGACAAATGGAAGGAGCTGCATGCAGTGCAGGTTGTGATACTGCTCTTAGCTTCTCTGTTGTAGATGTATTCATAGAACCATAGGATGGTGAAGGGACCTTAAAGATCATCAGGTTCCCACCCCAGTGAGACACCTCCTACGAGAGCAGGCTGCACAAGCCCCATCCAGCCTGGCCTGCACAGGCTGAGTGCAGCCTGCAGCCTTGCAGTATCTGGCCTTGGGGATGAGCTGACTGCTTTGCTTCTCCAACAGCCCGTGCGTAGCCCGGAGAGGAGAGACAGGAAAGCAGCAGCAAGCACAAGGAAGAGGAAGCATTCTCCTTCTCCACCCCCCACTCCTGTGGAGTCCAGAAAGAAGACAGGGAAGAAAGGGTGAGTCTCCAAGTCTTAATTTGAGGCCAGTTTTCTTCAAGAAGCGCTTGTGGGGCGATCTCTGTCCTCTCTCACTTCTGTCACCTTAGAATACAATAGAACAATTATTTCTGCAGTAGACCCGTGTGGTTTTGCTGGGGCAGAGTGTATGATTTCCTGACTCCCCTGTAGGGAGAGAACCTGGTGCTGGGTTGTCACTTATCTGTGCCAGGGATGGGGCTCATTGCTGCATCAAGAGGAGAACTTGCCCAATGGAAAGTTGCTCGGCTGCTTCTAAAATAACTCAACCCACTTTCTGCTAGTGCAGTCACGTTGTACATGCATAGTTTTTGAAGTGTAGCCCCATAAATGACTGCATTTAATTGAGGAGTGTTTTAATCTTTGTAGCCAGGTGTTTCAGGGTCTGCCTCTCAAATGCAACATCAGCACTTGCACTTGTGACTGCAGATTAGAGGTTTTTCCTAATGCTGGTTTGATGTCCTAAAAAAAAAAAAAAAAAGAAAAGAAAAAAAGCCAATATTATATCCAAATAAAAGCTTATTTATGAGGGTTTATGTCTGGATAGGGAGAGGAGCACTTTTGAGCTAAAAAATCAGGTCTTGTTTAATAGACCTGTTGGGCTCTGATAAGACAAGACTAGAATTTTATCATCTGAAGTGAGAACGAGTTAATAGTCCAGGTAAAAGAATTACTTTTTAATTCCAAATATAAACTTGGAGTCAGATCCTGTAAGGAGAGACCTGGGGGTGTTCTGCCTTGGTTCTTCATCTGGCCCTTTTCCTTACAGAAGGCAGCATTCCATGCCTTGGAAGGCTCTGCTGCCTCTTCTTCTCTGCAGCAGATGCTCTTATTGCCACTTGGAAAGGGACAGATGTGAGTTGAGTCACTGCTCCCTTGACTCTCACTGGAGTCCAAGTGCTGCCAACGTGCTGGAGGCACTTTTGGGTTGGGATCAAGATCTATACACAGTGGTGCTCTCCAGTCCTGAAACAGTGGGAAAGACTTTTCTTTTGAAACTTCCTTTGTTCTAGTAATGCAGAGGATATTTTTAATTAACCCCACCAGCACCGTTTCCTACAGCACTGATGTCTTCATAAGTGCTTTGAGCCAGTCCTGTAATCCTGATATCCAAAGACTAACATCAAGATGAGAACACCTGAGAGTTGCAGCTGGCAGAGCATTTGTGTCTGATCTGTTGTAGACAAGCAGCCTTATATGGGAAAAGGAGAGGGCAGAAAGAAGAAGATGAGCAAGAAGATCTTACAAAGGACATGGAGGATCCCACACCAGTACCTAATATAGAAGAAGTGGTACTTCCCAAAAATGGTAACATGCACACACTGGCTTTTCTGAAGGTTAAAACTTGCTTAAACTGCACTGAAAAAATACACAAGTATTTTGTCAAATCTTGGAATTGCTTCATGGCCGTGGGGCCAGGTGGGACCTGTGCCCATCTACATCTGTCAGGGGTTGGGGTGTGATGGCTGAGAAGGGCAGCAGGTCCTACTTCCTTGGCCTTTCTGAAATACGTTTGCCAGAATCCACCTAAATGTTTGGTTTCACCTGTTTTAGGATTCTTCCTGCCCATTAGACAGAATTTCATGTTTTGGGGGATGGGGTTTGCTGGAGGAAAAGGATTGTAGGCCACGTACCCAAGATAAGCTCACAAAATGGGTGGAAACTCTAACAACACACCAGTGCTTTCAGTGCTAAATTCTCCTCTGGGAAGTGTTGGTCTGTGCAGAACCTGTTCAGTAAAGATAACTCAGAAAAATAATTTCTTCTATCAAGTCCTTGACACCAAACCTTTCTGAGTGTCACACTGTTTTGTTTTTGCCTGGTTTGAACTGGCATGTAAGAGCTGCTACGTGTTGCACAGGTGGAGGGAGTACATGCCTAGTCCAGTAGCTGCATGAATAGAAGCTGCTTTGTCTTCAGATTTGAAATGACAGAGAAATCAAACAAAAGGTCTGTTGTACTCCCACTGCACAGATGAACTCTTCTGAACTGCAAAGGCATGACAGCAAAACTGGCTACTGATAAGATAGTAGAAGGATGCTCACTTGGGTAGCTGTGTCTTTTCTGGTGGTTACTCATTAGTTTCAATCTTTTTCCCTTTTGCAGTGAACCCAAAGAAAGACAGTGAGAACACGCCTGTCAAAGGAGGAACTGTAGCAGACCTTGGTAAACCCAGCACACACCCCCTCCAGCACCCCCTCCCCTCAATTTTATACTTGCAGGCCAACAGAAAATATTTTTATATCTCCCAATTTTAAAAGAAAACTTGTAATTCTGCTCCTTTGTTGAATTAATTCAGTTTTCCTGTGTTTTCAAGTTGAAGCAGGGGGACCCTTTTTCACTTGCAAGGCTGGTCCCTTGGATACAGGGGTTTTTTTAATGACACAAGCTCTTCCCTGGCAGAATTCTTTTTTGCTTGGAACCAAGGGGACTCACAGGTTCCCTCAGCTTTGCTAAGCCTTTGACATTAGAGGGATAAATGAGTGTCCTGTATCCTCTTACACAAGGCTACACTAGAGCACTGGGAGAGGCAGTAAGGGGGTGTGGGTTCCTAAGTGTGAAAAAAATTTGATTATCCTTCCTCTCTATTCTTATTTCTGTTCCCTGACCTGGGGTAGCTGAGTGCCTGTGTGAGGTGGAGACTGCTGTACCTTTGCTTTCTTCCTCACTGCCCTCCCAAAAGAAATGAAATACCCTTTCCAGTTAAGCAGTTGCAAGGCTTATGAATAATCAGACACTTCAGTTAGTTTCATTTAGTTTAATTCTTAACATTTTAACCTTTCAGATGAACAGGATGAGGAGACTGTGGCAACTGGAGGAAAGGTAACAGTAGCCATTTCTTGCTGAGTTTGGTACAAGCTGAGATCTTCATCTCACCTTCAGTAACTCATGCTGTAATGATTTTCAGCTGAGACATAAGATGCATTTAGTCACTGGTGGGAATGTTGTTTTGCTGTTATAAAGATTCTACAAGTACTTGGAGATGATATGTTTAAGTCCAGTGTAGTAGAAAGGAGAATGAGGAGACAGATGCATTGTTGAAGGAGCATTTTTCAGATGCAAAATCATTCAGAGTTTATGCTGCTTCTTTAGGTTTCAGGGATAAATCTAAACCCCAGAAAGGCTTCCTAGTAGTTTTAAAAGAGTCACAGGAGTAGTTTCTGTATTTAATTCCATTGTTAGTGTGCCAGGCACTATTTTTAACAGCTTGCCTAGAAGAAGAGGGCTGCCTGATCGGGCAGGTCAGAAGAGCTCACATCTCAGTGAGGTTCATAAGCTGCTCTCCTGCACAGACATAAAGCTGGGCTTGGTTATAACATCATGAAGAAAATCTGACTTTCTCTCCATATTGACCTACTTCTAGTTCTACCCTATTTCAGTTCATACACCCAATCTCTAGATGTGTTTTCAGAAGTGCTCAGAAATCCTTTCTCAGGTTTTAAAACAAGGAGAAGACAACTCTAGGTATGCAAACCAATAGCTAGGAAGCAACCTTTCTTTTAGGTTTTAGGCACAGGTATCAGCCTGGGGAGCAGTGAGTTGGGTACCTGGGTACAGATACACAAACAGAAATCCCCAAAACACCTTTCTTAGGTTGCCAAGTTAGGGAACTAACTGGGAAGGAACATGACAGCAGGGTAATCCAGGATTTTCAGTGTCACTTCTCCATTCCTGGGTGGAGAATGACCCAGAGTTGTGGCACTCATGCAGGAGCTTTAGCATTTGTTCCATGTTTAGTTTGGAAGAAGTTTACTTTTATGTCCTAGGCTGAATTGGGTTTTTGGTATGTGGTCTGTTCCTGTGTTTAGTGAATGTGTTTTGAGGAGAAGAGTATTAGAAGTTGAGGGGATGAGGAGAGGAAGAACTTTTCTGAATAGCTGTTGTCAGATCACTAAATAGACTTAGAAGGTTACCTTGTTCTGGGGGGAATTTATTCCCTCCAAAGAGTTGTCATTGACACCAGTGATTCTTTTAGATCTTGCTTTAGGGGCTCAGCTATTTTTAACAGTCTGTTTTTCTGAAATGTCTGGAGTAGTAATTCAGGTGAAGAAAACCACTTAATGTTGAGTTGCCTACAGTCTTTTCAAACAGCAGCTGGGGTCAGTGTCCTGACCCCCTCTGTGCCCTTTATCTTTTGGAATAAGGAGATGAGCATGTGCTGGAACTCCAGTTGCAGAACATCTTGTGTTCACAGGAGGCTTCTGTTGGGAAGCAACAGAAAGTAACCTAGGACTTGTCCCTCTTCTTGGAAATCTTAAAGTCTTGCTCACTGTTGTCTTGACAACCCTGTAGGAGCAAACTCATGGGTCTGTTCTCCATCTGAGTGGAAGCAGGTACAGGGACATGGAGTTACAAGTTGAACTTAGTATCTCCTATTTGCAGGAAATACACAAGACCAGCTTGAAGGCTGATCAAAGTGACTTTATCCAAGCAAAAATTCAGAGTAATGAGACACGGTTCTGCATACACTAGTACTGCTGACAAGTGTCTTCCAGTGAAACTAGAACTAAGGAATCTGATTTCCTGTAATATTGAGGAACAAGAAGGTTCATGGGGGGAGAGAGGCAGAAGATACAACCTGTCTTAGACAATATTACATATTGGTGCAGTGCCAGTAACTGGAGATGGCAGCAAGAGCCAGGCTGACAGCTCACAAGGTGCTCTGGGTTCGTGCTGGCTGCATTACCCAGGGGTACAGTGTGCTGCAGAATTGAGTGTGTCCCTGGGATTTGAGGCTCTGTACAACCTTCTGGCCTTGTGCTGCCTTCCATATTTTCAGGAACACAGGTCATACTTTCTCTGGTCCCTGAGATTTTCCTCACTGACCAGAGATTGCACTAAATTAAGTTTAATCTGCACAGGATTGGGAAGCACTTGGTTTTGACTAAGTTTGTGCTGCCTGAGAGTTGTTAGTTATGTCTCTTGCAACCTACTAATTGCTGTGTTCTGTCCCTGGCACAGGAAGATGAAGATCCCAACAAAGGTGATCAAAGTCGGTCAATTGATCCAGGTGAAGATAATGTCACAGAACAAACCAACCACATCATTATTCCCAGCTATGCATCTTGGTTTGACTACAACTGGTAAGGGAGTCTTTTGGAAGTGGGGGAAGATTTAGAGTTTTGGTGGTTGTTTCTCACAAGTCAAGCTGAGAGGTGAAAGAAATGACTTCTTGCTTAGGCCTGGTTCCCATGTATTGTGCATCTTTTCCATTTCAAAAATCTTTCTGAGCTGATTTCTGAGTTTTCAGAGATTGGGAAAGAGGAAGAGAATTTCAGGCAGCATGGATCTTCAGACATTTTTTGCTTTACACTGATTTTATTATTCCTCTCCCCTACTTTCTAGTCCTTGTAATGATCTTTCTGTGTTTGTATCTACTTCTGAAAGCTGCTGGCTTGTTATTTTGCTTCAGATCTTGACTTTGAGAACATCATTGATGATACAGGGAGGATCCTTGTTTCATTTTGGACTCCTCAGTGGGGTCAGAGATTGTGGTGTGCTAAGACCATAAAGCTCACTATAGTCATCCTAATGTTCTCTGCATACTCGGGCTTTTGTGGTGTGGGAAGAGAAGCAAGTAATTGAGAATGAAAGTCCCTCTGAAGCTAAACTCTTACCTAGTGCTTTTTTAAAATACAAACCAGAGGCAGTTGGCTGGAAGGGCTCTCATTTGAACTGGTGTTTCATCCTTACTTTAGGAGCTGAGACATTGTTTAGGCTGGAATCTAAAAGAGCTCTGTTGTGACACCTGAGTGTTAGGATTCCTGTGCAACTTTCAGAAGTGGAGAACTTTTTATGGTAGTGGATTAAGGTGGGATCTGAGCTGTCAGTGTAAGAGTTGGTTCATTTACCAGCTCTGGCCAATGTTGTTACCTGGAGTTGGTGGCTCAGCCCATGTCTGTGCTAGTGGCTTGAGTTGACCTAAATTTCCATAAATAGAACCATCTGCTTTCTCAGTCCCTTGGCTCTCCCACTTTGAGATGATCCTGGAAGCAGAACAGCCAAGGATCACACAGGCTGAATTTCTAGGTGGAGGTGTAGGTCTGTTAGGCACGCAGAACAAACTGCTCCACGGTGCACTTCAGAAGGGCATCCAGAACTTTGGATCTGCTGGAGAACAGGAAAGGACACTTGATGTGGCTTGATGGTCAGGCTGCCCAGGGCAGGGGGGGAGTCCCCATCTGTGGAGGAGTTTCCAAGCCCTGGAGATGGTGCTGAGGGACGTGGGGCAGTGGTGGCCTTGGCAGGGCTTTGGGAACAGTTGGACTCCATGATCTCAAAGGGCTTTTTCAACCAAACGATTCTGGGATTTGAACTGAGATCTGCTCTAAAGGTGGGCACATCTGCAGTCTCTGTGCTTCAGCTCCTTGTTTGTAACCTGAAGGTGCAATCATACTTCCCTACTGAGAAAATGATGACAATGAAGTTTTGTCATGAGGTGCAAGTTGCCTGTTAGGAGTGACTGGTGATAATGGTTGGTTGAAAACTCCTGGTTGGTGCATTTGTGGCAGCAGCAATGGTGCTGGTGATGTTCTGAGAGCTAAACCTGAGAAGCAGGTCAGCATGAGCAGAAAGACTAATGAAGTCTGAAGAAAGAGAATAAACCCCACGTTGCATCAGGTGTACCTGTTCTGACCTTGTAAATGGCAACCTTAAACCATCCCTGTGGGGGAACAGTGGGCATCTTCAGGGTAGCAGGATGATGGGAAAAGAAGCTTTGATTTTGTGGGCTCTAGTGCTCCAGAAACAGCCCATAAAGCTGATTGGGATTTGAAGCTGAAATAACAGCACAGCTGTGAGACAGAGTTTGCTGTCTCCGAGCACTGCTTTTCCCCTCAGAGGAAGGTTTTTGTGTCCTGGAGAACCAGAGGGCTCAGGTGCCACCTCAGCCTGCAGGTGTTACTGCTGTTGCTGTGCCAGCAAATGCTCCTTGGGTTGTGTGAATATATAAACATCCAGTGTCTGCAGCCCCCCCCAGCTGCAAATACTTCTTTAATGTGTCCAGTCACAACTCATTAAAAGCAAGCTGAAGAATAATTCTAATCTACTCCTCTCAAAATGTTTTCTAAATGGCTGGTTTAGAATATTCCTTGTTAGAATTAATTTTCTAGTAAGAAGATAAATTTTATTAAATGCTCAATTCAGTCTCAGTGTGATCTCAGATGCTTTAGGCAACATCACTTCAAGAACTGTGTAATTTGTTTGTTACTAAAATCTGAACAATTAATTGGTTAATCTTCATCTTCAGGTTTGAGCATTTTCCCAGGAATGAGAAGTTGAGTGAGCAGTGTCAGCATGAAGGGACAATTACATGGTAGATTAAAAGCTGAACATATATGAGAAAGGAAGATTATTTTTAAAAAGATTTTTTCTGTGTTTCCTTAAAAGGTACTAATTCTTAAAGGACCACTGTGGTTCTCCAGATTCTGGCTTGCATCAAGTGTGTGCCCCTCTGCAAGGTTCTATCTTAAACTACTCAAACCCTGCATTTCTGATACTTTTTTTAAAGTAAAAATTTCTTTTAACCTTGGAGCTATTTCACTTGGTAAAAGGTGGGTTAAGCCTCAGGTGCCTCAGTTTGCACAGTAAGATCTTAAAAGAAAGGAGTGACTCCACTAATGAAGCTCCATATACACTGACTGTTGACTTTGTAATTTTGCTTTGCAGTGAAAACCCTCTTACATCATATACCATGGGTAACAAAAAATGATCTTGTTCATTTGTTGGTGATGAAGTCATCTGTCATTAAACATTTCAGGACTGAGTTTCCTTACTCATCTTAAAATAATCACTTCCTCCAAGCCTTTATTTAGGTGTTTTGAGAATAAATATGAGAATATAATTTCATGTGTTTCAGTAGTGCTGTTTACATTGTCAGGCTGTTAGTACTTGCAGAGTGGAAAATTCTACTGAAAGAACATTTTAAGCTTAAATGAAACTTTACCTGGAACAGCTATGAAAGGAAAAAAGTATCAGTATATCTGTCAAATAACTAAAGCTGAATTTGCTGGGATCCTTCCCTTCCTTTATTTCATATACTCCAGAGCACCTTGTGTCAATAGTTCTGCTCTTCCATACATGGTCAGATTTTGCTCTATGTTTCTTCCTGGGATGTTCAAAGGGGAAGACATTATTTAGTTGCTCCAAATATCTATGCATTGGATTTTATTTTCCCAGCTAACCAGAGAGGTACTAGCTACATTCTTGAAGCCAGTCTGTGTCCTGCCTAACTTGTGAGCTCTAGTAATAGCTGTGGATCCAACTTTGGTCTTGGTCTCAAAGCACTTCTTTGCAGTCCCATCTTCTAAATATACTCCATAAAAGCTGGGTGTCTTTGAGGTGGGACTTGGCTGAATGTCTGTACTAACCAAGGTGAAGAATAAAGATGCTCTGTCAGAGCCTCCTGAAGGTATGGTTGAAAATGGGCTTTTCCTTCAGAGTTGGATCACGAGGCAGCACTGGATGTGTGGATTTGCTTTGATCAGTGACTTCATTTCTGTGATCTCTCTTAATGCAGCTTTGCTTATTTGATGAAAATACACTATAATTTCAAAGGATCACTGTAGAACACTAGGGCTTCTAGAAAAAGTCACCTTTGCTAGAAGTGTTCTCCCTCAAAATAGTCATTTGAAGTTGTATAGAGCACTCCAAGATTGTTTGTTACTTAGCATCTGAATTGTGTGTTGCAGCATTCATGTGATTGAACGTCGTGCTCTTCCTGAATTCTTCAATGGAAGAAACAAGTCCAAGACTCCAGAAATGTAAGTAAAGCAGGTGAATAAAAACATATTAGAGAGGTGAAGGAGACTCCAGCTTCATGATCTTGTGGTCACTTCAGCTCTGCCTGTGTGAAGCAGATACTGTCTGTAGGGGCATGAAGGAAGGAGAGAGCACCTGTGCAACCACTTCTGGTTTGGTAACACTGGCATTATTGTAGAAGAGGTAAAACTTCAAATGTCAAAGTAATAGTTAATAGTGGTTATCCAGGAAAAATAAAACTAGTTTCTTCTGCCACCAGTTCTTGAACTTTTTTATGTGGTACAAAACATGATCATATTTCAGGGACATCTGAAGAACTCAGTGATGCTGTAGAAACTTAACAGCCTTGCTTATTTTTCTCTCTCTCAGAATCAGCAAGGCTGGAAAAGACCTTTAAAATCATCAAGTCCAGCCTATGACCACCACCACCACATCTCCAGACCATGGCACTGAGTGCCAGCCTTTCCATGAACACCTCCAGGGATGGTGCCTCCACCACTTCCCTGGGCAGTCCATTCTAATGTCTGATCACCCTTTCCGTGAGGAAGTGCTTCCTAATGTCCAACCTAAACCTCCCCCTGGAGCAGCTTCAGGCCAGGCCCTTTTATCTTGTTGCTGGTTCCCTGGAAAAAGAGCCCAGCCCCACCTGACCACAACCTCCCTTCAGGTGGTTGTAGAGAGTGAGAAGGTCCCCCCTGAGTCTCCTCTTCTCCAGGCTAAACAAGCCCAGCTCCCTCAGCCTCTCCCTATAAGACTTTCCCTCTAGTCCCTTCACCAGCCTCGTTGTCTCCCCTGGACCTGCTCCAGCACCTCAAGATCCTCCTTGCAGTGAGGGGCCCAGAGCTGCACCCAGTGCTCGAGGTGAGGCCTCTCCAGTGCTGAGCACAGGGGAGAATCACATCCCTGCTCCTGCTGGCCACACCATTCCTGGTACAAGCCAGGATGCCATTGGCCTCTGGGGCCACCTGGGCACACTGCTGGCCACCTGGTGCCATGCTGGGTTTCTGAGCCTGAGCAGTTGTGTCTGTCAGCACTGGTCACTGAGCAGGGGCTGCGTCAGGCCGTGCGGTGGATTTTGCACGGTTCTCTGTCTTGATTTCATGCTTCCCTGAGCAGCTGATGGGTAATTCTGAAAGTGCAGGTGAGGGTCAGAAAATGAATCTTCACAGACCTGAGATCTTAACCGTGTTTTCAAATCTTAGGTGGCCTGATGTAAATCAGAGGGCTGGAGCTGGGCATTGCAAGACGCAAAGTATTTTCACTTAGCTGTTCCAAACCCTCTAGTGACTTTTTAATCCTGGATGTGCCTGTTAAATCTTGGTGGGGTTCTCTGTTGAATTTAGATCTAGTTTGTACCTCTCTCATTTCCTTGGGGGATTTGGGATCTACTGCAGAACTTAAATGTTCTAAATTCAAAATTAAACACACCCAGCTTAAATAGCTTCCCTGAAGCTGTTCACAACAAAATGTTTAAAAAGCTGATTATCGTGTTGAGGTGTTGTAGGTTTTTTCATACCTCAAATGATTAACTTGTGATCTGACTTAGCAATGTAGAGGGATAAGCTGCTGGTTTTGTATCAAATGCTTATCTTGAGAATCTGCTGCAGGGCTCCTTGGGTTGGTAAAAGCACATCTCCCTCCTCTGAGAATTTTCTGCACTAACAGTACGTGATGTTATTCTGACCAGTCTTGAAAGGTGATTAAGGGAAGATGGTTCAGCATCAGGTTTTTGATCAAAATTATAATCCTAAAACCTGAGAGCTCACAAAAACAAAACCCCAAGCATTAATTTGCTCACCGTTGCATGCTTGTTAACTTGGAGAGTGTAGCCGAGCTCGTGTTTGCTTTATCTTGGTGTCACATCCTGGTCGAGTCAGAAAGCAGCTTGTGGGGATTTTAAACTGATTTTTTTTCAATTAACTGCTAAATGAAGCACTTGAAATGTCTTCTCAGGACGTTGCTTTAACATCAGCAAAGCTGATTTTTTTCATCCAGAACATTCCTTCAGTAGTTCCTTCCTAGTGCAAAAATAATAGTGGTCGTACCATCCTGCTCTGCCAGCAGGTACAGGAGCAGACTTCAGAGAGGGTTCTGGTGCTTCCATCTCCTCTCCTCAAGCATGGTTGATATTTTGTGAGGCTTCTGATCCAATCTTGAGATAGAAATTAGAAACTTTTTCAGCCTGCAGAAGAGAAGGGTTGGGAGACCTTAAAGTAGTTGCCCAGTGCCCAGAGAGGTTATTGGGGTGGAGCCAGGCTCAGTATTGAAGGTGAAGCACTGGGATGGGGCCCTGGGAAGATGGGAATGTTCTTCCTTGGAGTCTTTTATGCCTTGTTAAAGCCCGAAGCAACCTGGTCTGCTGAATGTTTTCAGTGCTGACCATGGTCTGAGTAGGAGATCGGCTTAGAGGCCTCCTGAGGTCCCTGGCACCAGGAAGGATTTTCAGTCTGCAGTCTTTACTCACAGCTTCTCTACATGTCTGAGTTGCAGAGGGAACTACAGCTGCATCATAGTGATTCCAAAACGTGTTTGATCCAGAATGGAGTTGACACTAACTCTGCTCCGTCAGTTTTACTCTTCAATGGTTTTTTTGGTTTGGGATTTCTAGAGCTTAGTGTCCAAGGCTGCAGACATTCATTGGTGAAAAGAATTGCCTGTGCTTCATCCTGGCCCTTGATGTGCTCATCACGTGTAATCCCAAGCTTCCTTTTTCAGCTGACATCAAAACTTGAGGTCCCCTGATACTCCCCTGTGAGATGCTACTGGTTGTTGCCAACAAGTGAAGCCAGTGAGAGACCCCTCCCAATCCTGATATTGTCCTAGAGAAGTATTTCTGTTGCCATTTAGGGCTTGCAGGAGCAGCATGTGGTCTTGGCTTTGTGTTTTCTTTTTAAATAAGAGAAACATCCTGCTGAATGGAAATGTCTTCCCTCCAGCTCCATTTCCAGGCCAAACAAAATACCATGTTTAAAAGCTCACACAGATTCACTCTTGTGACAGTGGTGCCTGGGGGGTGGTTTCTGTCTTAAAAGGAACATTGAGTAAATACTAGTTGGCTTCTCTTTCTCACTGTTGACAAGTTCTAGCTGATGGGTCCTGTCATTGTCGCAAACAGACTCCCTGCAGGATAAACTTCTGGGGTGTTTCTCTCTTAGGCTTCTCTCTTCATCTGGTAGTGTGACCTTAACTAATAAAAATATTGAACTAATTTATTCAGCGAAGACCACTTTGAAGTACCTGTTCTTGAGCAGTTCCCTCCAGGAGCATTCAGAAATGTTCCTGCATGTTCCTCTATGGAAGATGCTACTTTGTTGTTTCTTGCCCACCAAGCATTCAGCATAGAGGAGCCCAATACCTGGTCCCATAGTTGGTTTTTTTTTCCTACAAGTTTTGTATATAATTTGGTCAGAGTAAAGATGTGGGATTTGGGCAAGAATGTGTATTTGCAGCTCTTGCCTGTGAAACACGTTGATGTTCCTTCTCTGTATGACATATTTTTATTTAAGCTGCTTTTGCCCACAGTGTGTGAGATGGCAGCTTCTTCCCTTCCAAGCTCCCAGAGGGATTATTTGCCTGTTTCCACGTGGAGACCAGACCCCATTATTTTTCTCAGCAGCCGGTAGTTTGTTGTACTACTACAAACTACATTGGTTGATGACCAAACTACAGCAACTATTTGTGTGATCTGTAGTTTCAGGATGCATGGATAAAATCCAGAATGGAGCAGTCTGGAAGAGATGGGTCATATTCAGTATATAAAAATCTACTTACCTATTGGTTTTCATCAATAAAACTTGCCTGTTTGTGTTTACTTGTTGGTATAGCAGGTGTTTGGAAAAAGTGAATCCCAGTCTGGGATTCTGTGATTCTATGATCCTCAGACAGTAACAAGAGATGGGACAAGAGGAACCGGCCTCAAGTTGTGCCAGGGGAGGCTGAGGTTGGATCTGGGGAACAATTCCTTCCTGGCAAGGGTTGTCAGGGCCTGGCCCAGGCTGCCCAGGGCAGGGGGGGAGTCCCCATCCCTGGAGGGGTTTCCAAGCCCTGGAGATGGTGCTGAGGGACATGGGGCAGGGGTGGCCTTGGCAGGGCTGGGGGAATGGGTGGACTCCATGATCTTAAAGCTCTTTTCTAACCCAAACATTTCTGTGAAAATGCACATTCTGACCTTTGTTAATGTCAGTGTGCATGAACTGCTTCCCACTTTTCTTCCAGATACCTGGCTTACCGCAACTTCATGATTGACACCTACCGCCTGAACCCTCAGGAGTACCTGACCAGCACTGCCTGCAGGAGGAACCTGACTGGGGACGTGTGTGCTGTCATGAGGTAAAAGCCTTTTCCAGCCCCTTGCAGCCACTGCTTCCACTTTTACAAAATCCCAGTTTGACAGCTGAGTTTTGCCAGGTTTCTGTTTCTCCAGTGTCAGGCTGTGAGGCACAGCAGAGCCCTAGAAGTTGGGAGCTTCAGTGTCCCTTCAGAAAAGAGCAGCTACAGATAGATGAGGGAAGGGAGTCAGTGGCTGTGCAGCCCTCACCATCCACACATTGTCTGCAAGTGGTTCCGTGCGGGCAGCCCCAGCTTTGCCTTGCCTGTGTCCTTAATTAGGTAATTCCCTGTTACGTTATAGCCAAGAATGCCATGTTTTGTTTTCTGCAACAATCTGAAGTGCAGTCAGGTCTGCACAAAGCTCGTGCCACTTGATTTATTTTGCCATTTGTGCTTAGTGAGGGACTAGAGAGGATTCTGGATGTGTGCTTGATCCAGAAATGCAAACTTCTTCCCTTGCTGTCTCCTTCCTGCAGTGTCAAGCAAGGCCTTTATTCTTAAGGTCTTAATCTGTTGTGTTGTTCCACAGAGTACATGCTTTTCTGGAGCAGTGGGGTCTCATTAACTACCAAGTGGATCCAGAAAGCCGCCCCATGGCCATGGGACCTCCCCCTACCCCCCACTTCAACGTCCTGGCTGACACCCCCTCGGGGCTCATGCCTCTCCACATCCGCACGCCGCAGGTGGGTCCCCAGCTCGCCCCGACAGGAGCTTGCCTTGCCTCTAGGCTCCCTGCACCTCACTGAATAATTCCTCTAGTATTTGCCTAAGTAGTCACTTTTTTTGTCCATCTAGGTTGAGAGTTTCCAATAGTCGGAATCTCCAAAACAAATCTGCTGATACTGTGTGCCAGGGACCTTATCTCCAGCCACCCCTGTAGATTTGTGTTCAGCTTGTTTGTTCAGTCCTTGTTCTGCTTAACGTGGGTCTGAAAACCTTGGATAACCTTCAATTCCTGCCCCTCTCACCTTTCTCTTGTAACGTTTGCTCGCAGATTCCAGCTGCTCAGCAGATGCTGAGTTTTCCTGAGAAAAACAAAGAGAAGCCTACTGATCTGCAGAACTTCGGCCTTCGCACGGACATCTACTCAAAAAAGACTTTAGCAAAGGCAAGCATGTGGGGATCTTTTTATTCTGAGCCTTCTCTTAAGGTTTCTTCCTCGAGTGTCCTCCAGTAGATGACTTTGAGACAACATGTGTTGCTCTTAGGTTCCTGTTTTAGATGTCTTCTGTCTCAGTGTGGGATGCTGAGATCCCTCCCTTAGGGTTGTGTTGGAAGTGGAAATAGAGCCATGTACCTCTCCCAGGCTAGTCAATTCTGTCAGTCTTCAGACCCTGAACTGTTGTTACTTGATTGTGTGTTTCACCTGAATGGTTCAGAATCAACAAACTGTCCAATAATTCAAGACAGAAACCGAGACCTTCAGCCTTTAACTGTGCTGCTTTCCAAGTGTGAGCAGGGTTTTCCAGACTAGGAAGTTGCCTGATAACAAAAAGTGTCCCAGGACCTTTGCAGGGCATGTTTTAGCAGGGTGCTGTATCTGTGTAGTTGCAGTTCTGAGCCACCTTTGTCAATAACTCCACAACCTGTTGCCTTTAACTCCTCCTGCTGCCGGATACCTGGGTGTGTGCTTGGAGCTACTGCAGAAATACCAGTTCACTGCTTCAGCACAGCCTGGGGTCTAGACATCTGCAGTGTTCTGCTGATTAGAGCCTCTCTTGGGCTGATACCAGGCTAATTCTGTGTAATTGGTTGCTCTAAGTACAGTGTTCATTGTACTAAGAAATCAGGAGATTAACTGCTTTTTAAAAAAAAAACACAAAACAACAAGCAAACAACAAAACCAAAAAAACAAGCAAACAACAAAACCAAACCACAGGAGATCAGGATTTATTTATAAAGGCTAATTCCATATCCCTTTTTATGAGAGTGACTTTTTCACTTAGTTTAGGGAGGAATAAATATTCACCAAATTCATAAATCTTTACTGGTTCTAGACTCAAGTTCTGTTTACAAGCATCTAGCCCAATGAACTTGAGCAGATTTGTTTGCCAGGAGTTCATTTCCATTTTTGTTTTGTGTGGCAGTTGCTGAGAGCTGATCAGCTGCTGGGTGACTCATTTTGATTAAAGTTCTCTGTGGGTTGATGATCTATTTGAAATGCATCTTGATAGGATAGATTTACTTGTCCTGAATCACAGGATGGTTTGGCTTGGGAAGGACCTTTCAAAAATCATCCAGTCCCAACCATGGGCAGGGACACCTCCCAGCAGCCCAGGCTGCTCCAAGCCCCATCCAACCTGCCCTTCAACACTGCCAGGGATGGGGCAGCCACAGCTTCTCTGGGCAACCTGGGCCAGGCTCTCCCCACCCTCACAGCCCAGAATTTCTCCCTCACATCTCAGCTCCAGCTCCCTCTGCCAGCTGGAAACCCTTCCCCCTGCTCCCATCCCTCCCTGCCCTTGTCCCAAGCCCCTCCCCAGCTTTCCTGGAGCCCCTCCAGGCACTGGAAGGTGCTCTCAGGTCTCCCTGGAGCCTTCTCTTCTCCAGGCTGAACACCCCAACTCTCCCAGCCTGTCTCCAGAGCAGAGCTGCTCCAGCCCTCCCATCATCTCTGGGGCCTCCTCTGGCCTCTCTCCAACAGCTCCACGTCCTTCTGTGTCCTCCCTCATTGCAGCCCGCACTCCTGTACCACACACAAACTGAACCAAAATCTCTACCGAGTGTTCACTGCTAACAACGTGCCGTCTGAGACACATTCCAAAGTGTAATGGAGACACTGAGCTATACAAAGAGCAGGGGAGAGCACGGCACGGTGCGGCTCCCTTATGGGTCACAGCGTCCCCAGAGCCGCCAACATGGTCCCCTTCCCGCCCAAACGGGCCCTGCTGTCACCATAGCAACGGGCCCAGGCCTTTGCTCCTGGCTGGGCCGTGCCCCTTCAGATCCAGATTATCTTCTTGTAATTACTCTCTCTTTCCAGGCGGCTTATCTCATTTTATAAAGATATTTATTTTTAAACTGAGTTACTGCTGTTAGGTGAACTTTTTTTTTTTATTATTGTTTTTGGCCACCTCACACAGCCCAGTCTGCCTGCCCTGAAAGCGGAGGTTTGAGGGGCTAAATTTATGTTGACATTAGCACCGTACTGTTGAGAAGAGTGAGAATCCCAGGTGAGCCTGAATCTGGTGGGCACCGTTGCCTCCTTGGGCTCCAGGGGAGTCAGATAAAATTCTGTTGTGTCCATTGGCTCTTGCTGTCCTGTGGGAAATTTAGTTTACTGCTCTCTTCTTGTCTTCATTTTACTGGCCAAAGTCAAGCTGACCAGAATGTGCCAGCCCTCCAAAGGGCTCTTACTGTTTAGGAGAATCCTCCTTCCTGTTTGCTGTGCATGCAAGCAGAGATGGCCAGGAGAAAAGGGTAGCAAATCACTCGGCTTTGGCTTGGCAGAGAAGAGGAGTTGCAGGTTCTCCCAGCTGTGTTGGGAAGGTGGGGTATCTGTAACCCCCAGCCTCTGGAGAGACTGCAGGAATCTGCTCACCTTCAGGCCTCACCTGCATGAGTAAATCATGGGAAGGGAACCACTCTGCAAGGTAGCTGGAGGAGGAGGAGGGCTGTGAAAGGTGCACGTTTGAGAGGATTTAGTAACAGAATCTTCCCCTTAATGTTTTATTCTATAAAGGTCAGTGCAAAAAGACCTGGATTTCACTTTTTATCCCTTCCTGTCTTTTGTAGAGTAAAGGTGCAAGTGCTGGAAGAGAATGGACGGAACAAGAGACTCTGCTGCTCTTAGAGGTGAGTTCCTGAGGGCAAAACCAAAGGCTGGGGAGCCAAAACACAGGATGTTACATGCTTGAAAAAAAACCCTACATGTAGGTTAATAGGTCTTGCCAGGTGGAGTTAGATGGCAACCACATGCTTGCTTTTACAGAAGCTGGAGCAGTGAAGGAGAGTTTTTAGTGGGAAACAATCTGCTGGGGCTCGCCTGTAGCTGGAGTGGTTGAGTAGCTGTGTGTGCAGGGCTGCCTTTCAGTTGTGGCTGTGGCTTTTGGGCTGGTACAACTCAAAAACTCCCTCCAGAGCAAAGCTCTTTATTCAACTGTCATGGATACAGGAATGTTAAGACAAAAAAAGAGATGGTAGTAACATCTGTGCACTAGAGAGGCTTCACGTACTTTAGGGTTTGGTTCTGATTTAGGGTGCTTGAATAAACTCAGGAGCAGATCTTCCAGTGCAGAGAGATCTTACCATTGAAAGAAGTTACTAATAGTATGAAATAAATGTCCTTCAAGTAATGGTTTGCCTGCCACAAAGAGAAATACTTTGAAATTCTGATAAACTTCACAGGTTCCTGGCTAAGCCACAGTGTGTTAGGGAAACGGCTCATCTTTAAGGTTAAATTGTTAAGCAACCATTGAGGCTGTTTCCTGTCTCCTGCCACTAAGAAGGGAAGCTCTTTATTTGGTAGCTCTGTCATTCCATCCAGCTTCCCATTCCTTCTGCCACATGGCTGCACTTGGTGTATTCTTTAAGCTTTTTCCAGAAGCCTACAAGAAATACTTATGAGGTGACTCAAATCACATTGGCACTGTAGAAATGAGGTCAGAGAACTGTTAGCACACTAGAATCCAGCCTTTGTCCCCATGTTGCTTAATTTGATGCTCTTAAACCACGTGGTAATTGTCTGGTCTCTTGGAGTTCCAGCCTAGGATGAAGACCATCCCATGAGGTGCACTGCAGAAGCAGGTTCTGCTGTCATCAGGGTAGCATTGTTTTCCCACAGTCTTTTTTCAGAAGAAGAGTCTCAGTGGCCTGAAATAATTAATGTGCTGCCACTTCCTTTAAAGAATTACTATTTCCCTACCCTCCTTTTACAGGAATGTCTTCTGATGAAGAGGTTGGGTGATTGGTTATTTTTTTTAATGTAATTCAGAGTTCTGAGATAAAAATTTCAGTTTGGGGTTTTTTTCTGTGTTTGCTTTTCCTTGGTCAGCTTAAACCAGGCTGCAGTCGTGTGATTGTTCTGGCTTTGTGTCTGTACATGTGTCAGTAAACCCATTGAAAAGTTAATTTCAAAAGGAAGAGCATGGACAATGGATCTGGATGGAGCTGAACAATACCCAGCCTCTGTGTGGGGCTGCTTTTCTGAGCTAGACAGTGTCTCACCAGCACTGTACTTGGGTTCAGCCTTCACAGATGGGAAGTGTGTTCATCCAACAGCCAAAATAGATATTTGGGGCATTTTTTTAATTTTAGGTTGATACACAGTGTCTGGCCAATATTTTTCTATTGACATGTAGAAAAATCTTGCTTATAGGGTGAAAACAGCCAGAATGTCTGTAGTGACATTCTTGTGTGGAGAAACAAGACTGATCTCTTCTTTGCTTACTAGTATTATTATTTAAAATCCATTCTTTTTTATGCTTGTAGCTTATGGTCATACATAGCAAGTAGTAGCCTGATTAAATAGTCCAGATGACACATTCTTGTAGTAAGAAAACAAAACAAAAAATCCTGTATCTTGAGATTGCAATTATATTTAAAGTGAGTTTAAATTAATGATGTTCTTCATTCTTTGTGATTTAACCTATGAATAAATCAGTAAAGAGTACATCAGTTCAAGCATAAGTAATACAGCTCTAACAAGCCAGCTCAGTCCAATTAAATCCTCAGGGTAGCTTTGGGCAAATATATATGCAGTGAAGTTCCAACGAATAAATCTTATCTTAAAATAATTATTGTCCTTCCGCCTGTTGACTGAAGAAATTGGAGGGAGGAAATACTGTTTCCCTCCTAGAATCATCTTCCCTGCCAGACCTCCTCTGTATCTCCACAGAGCACTATTCTTGCACAGTTAAGTGCATTTTCAGCTATTTATAGTCAGGACAACTATTGTGAGAGCTAGTTTGTCTGGCAGAAAAATAACAAGCAATGAAGGAGAATGAACAGAAAATAACAACCCTGCATGGGCACGAAAAGCAAAGCTGATCTAATATGCTACTGTGATTAAAAATGGATCGACAGTGACACACAACTTACAGACTGGGATGTGTTGGGGAAAGTGAAATGAAGGTTGCATGTTGAATGAACATGTCCCCGTGAGTGTGACCTGGTGAACTGAGCAGTTCCTCATTCCTTTAAGCACTTGAGCAAGATCAGACAGAGGTCAGGAGAAGGGCTCACAAGCAGTTGGGGACCAGACTGTCCTTGGCTCATTCCTGAACCAAATTACTCTTTCCATTGAGCTTTCAAAACCCTTCATGTTCTCCAGCTCGTGGTCTTCAACAGTTCCTGTATTGTTCTTTCCATCCAGCATCCAGCTGGAGCACAGTGTTCCCATGTTCTGGTACTTGCCCAGTACTACACACGGTGTTTTGGGGGAAGGTTCCCTCAAAAGACTCTGTTCTCTCCAGCCAGTGTATCTGAAGATATACTGGGTTTATTCCCTCCTCCCCACCCAGTTCAAGCAGTTTGAGAGAGAGAAACTTCAAACTTGAGCCAGGTAAAGCTTAAATCACTCTCAGAGCAGGGGGCTAAAAAGCCTCACCCACTGCAAGCAGCTTGGCCTTTGCTTCATAGAACCACAGAATCATTCTAGTTGGAAAAGACCTTTAAGATCATCAAGTCCAAGCATTAGCCCAACTCTCCCCAGCCCACAGCTAACCCAGGTCCAGCACCACATATACATGGTTTTTAAACACCTCCAGGGGTGGTGATTCAACCACCTCCCTGGGCAGCCTTTCAGTGACAAATTTTCTTCTAATGTCCAATTTAAACCTCCCCTGGTTTAGATTGAGATCATTGAGATCAACTTCAGACCATTTTATTTTGTCCTGTTGCTTGTTACTAGGGAGAAGAGATTGCTGATTCATTTTTTTTTTCCAGTGCCTGCTGGATCTCTAACACTCCTGGCTCTAAGTCATCTGTCCTTTTAGTTAGTCTATTTCCACATCTTTGGAAATGTTACTCAGCTTGGTTTTTTTCCCCAGCTGACCTCTAACATCCACGACATGCCAGAGTCCTGTTCAGGCTGATTACTTTTCTCTGAAGAATCTTCATACCTTATGTTTTAGCTGCAAAAACACCAGAACTTTTCCTGCAGAGCTGCTGTGAAGAAAACAGTATGTTCAGGGATCCTGGATTTTTTAAGAAATATTTTGGTCTTGATGAAAAAGTTTGATTTACGTGTAGTCCTGCAGGCAAATATCTTATATATCAACCATGATATATATAGTAACTTGTTTTGTGGTATTGTCCCTTCCCAGGTCAGGGAACTCAACACATGAGGCTGCTGGTGCAGTTTCTATCTTCTACTTGTCACTGGGAACTATGCAGGAACATCCAGTGTATTAACTTTGTGTACTTTTGTGCCCAACTGAAACAGGTTGGGTGGATCCTCCTCATGATGTCTGACAGATACAGTCCAGCTGAGTAGCCTGTTTGCTCTGAATTCTGCCATGAAAGGTGGTGCATGTGGAAAGTTCAGTGAGTCTTGGCATGATACCCCAAGGTTGATTTCAGGTAGTTCTCAGCCTTCAAGTACTGAAAAGCCATTAACTTCATTTTTTCTTAACATTCAGGCTTGAATGGACATCCAGCTTATTTAGGGAAACTGGGTTGTCATGAGCAATTAGGGAGGAGGAGGATTTGTGTGTCTTCTGACATGGAGTACAGCTGCAGACAGGTGCCTGAAAGCCCAAGGCAGCCTGCCTGATGGTCAGCAGCTCAGGAAGGAGGGGCTCCTCCAAGCAGCCTGGTAACACTGACTTCAAACTGTTCTTCCCCTTCCCCCAGTCGTTGCTAACTCCCTGCTGACTTGCAGGCACCAGTTACCTGTATGGTTGGTGTGGGGTAAGTGGTGTGTGACTAAAAAGCAGCTTGGCTTCTCAGCCAACTGGGTTAAACCTAAAAATGAACCTGAGATCTGCAACTCCGATAAGCAGGAAGGTGTTTGCCACCCTTGCTCAGGCCTCTAATAATATTATTCTCAGAAGGCTTTTGGTATGCCTTTGAATTGCCTGTCCCTATTTTAAATTGAACATACGTAACCAAGAAATCAAGCTGCTTTTTCTTTTTCTAGGTGATTGAGCCATTAATCATGTCAGTAATGTGAAAGTGAACAGTTCAGCTCTTATCTGAGCGTTTGGACAGTACACAATAGCAGAAGGGGTGTTCAGGAAAGAAAAGCTTCTTAAGCAGTAATATTCTTGGAGGTTCCCACTTTGTTTTTTTTCAGTGCTAATTTGTTAGTTTTAAAAAAAAAACTAGTGCAGGGACTGTTTGGCTTGGTGATCTTAAAGATCTTTTCCAGCCTAAATGGTTCTCTAAGTCTATGGCTTCAGTAGCTCATTGTCATTAAATTATTTTGTTGAAACTTCTACTTAAATAAGCTGAGAAATGACTGTAAGTCTGAATTGTGAAATATTTAATCCAATCTGAAAGTTCTTACTTTGCCAGGTGGCTTAGCTACATAATGATGATTTGTTAACCTGAATGATTAACAAAAATCAGACTGGTTAAGAGTTGCTAGAGAACTGAACTTGTCTGGCTTCTTGACATAAAATATCTTTTTCCCTGATACTTTGGTTTGGTTTTCTTTCATTTAACACCCGTTGGATCTAAAAACTGGACTTCACCCTCACAGGTGATACTATCTTTAAGGTCTCTTCCAACCTTAACCATTCTATGATTCTGTAGTATGTATGTGTGATAAAATCCTGTTCCTGCCCCAGAGAGCTCAGGGTGTTGACATACAAGTGTAAGAACACGAGTGCCCTCACAGGGAGAAGTTACAGGAATTAAAAGTATTGGTAAGACTTGGTAGGATGAGCAAACTTACTTCCCTGTAAACCTTTTCATGTGGAAGCAAAATGAGGAAACACTTAAGTATGCAAACGTTACAAGCAAATCCCAAATCTTCTGGCAATTTTTTGATTTAGTAACAGCATAAAAGTCATGTGTTGATCCCTGCAGTTGAAATCTAACTGATGTCCCAGTTAGATGTTCATACTTGTTCTACAGAATAGTTTTGCTACCAGAAAAAATAGGATTTTAAATACTTGTCTGATCCAAATTTATTGTTCCACCAGCAAAATAACTAACATTGAAAATCTCTCTGCATAATTGATTTATTTTCCCCCCCCCTCCCCGGAGCAGTCAATGTAGATACAAGGCTTTTATCTTTTGCAGGCTCTGGAGATGTACAAAGATGACTGGAACAAAGTCTCAGAGCACGTTGGGAGCCGTACCCAGGACGAGTGCATTCTCCATTTCCTGAGGCTCCCCATTGAAGACCCTTACTTGGAGAACTCAGATGCATCTCTGGGCCCCCTGGCTTACCAGCCCGTGCCTTTCAGCCAGTCTGGCAACCCTGTGATGAGCACTGTTGCCTTCCTGGCCTCGGTGGTGGATCCCCGGGTGGCATCAGCTGCAGCAAAGGCTGCCTTAGGTATGGCCTCCACCCTGCAGTTTGTTTACAGCTCCTCTCTATGACTCTGCTCTCTGTTAGTCTTAAAATCGACTCTTGGTGGGAGTTGGTCTTTAAACTCCCTTCCAACCCAAACCGTTCTGTGAGTTTCTTCAGGATGGGTAATAAGTTGTAAAAACAGTTGGATGTGTGTAGAGAAAGCAGGTCTGGTGGTACTTCCTGGTGCTCTGTTGGTACTGAAACTGCCAGGGTGCAGGCAAGTTGGAAGAGCTCTTAAAGGCCACTGAGTAACTAAAGATTAAATACAGTGATCAGTATCAATATTCTGCTTGTGTGAAATGATCTGCCACAGTTACATTGACCTCTGAGAAACCAGATGAGAGCGTTCCTTTCACTTTTGTCCTTATTCAACTAACAAGCAATAGGACAAGAGGAACTGGCCTCCAGTTGTGCCAGGGGAGGTTGAGGTTGGATCTGGGGAACAATTCCCTCCTGAAAGGGTTGTCAGGCCCTGGCCCAGGCTGCCCAGGGCAGGGGGGGAGTCCCCATCCCTGGAGGGGTTTCCAAGACCTGTACATGTGGTGCTGAGGGACATGGGGCAGGGGTGGCCTTGGCAGGGCTGGGGAAATGGTTGGACTCCACAATCTAAAGGGCTTTTCCAGCCCTAACAATTTGATGATTCTATGATTTTTTTCCCATGTACAAAATAATTCTATATAACTAGGGAGAGAAGCTTTCCTACCACATTTGAGAGAGAAAATTAGCTACCTACTGTGGAAAGAAGGAACTCAAATATTGGGGAACTAATTTTGTCACAAGATTTACCTGCGCACTGATCAGAGAAAATCCTGACTTTTCATTTGCCATGAAACCCTCACGATGTTGGATTGTCTGTGTTTGCTAACAGAGGAGTTCTCTCGAGTCCGAGAAGAGGTGCCCCTGGAGCTCGTGGAAGCTCATGTCAAGAAAGTACAGGAAGCAGCAAGAGCCTCTGGGAAGGTGGATCCAACGTATGGATTAGAGAGCAGCTGCATTGCTGGAACAGGCCCGGATGAGCCAGAGAAAATCGGTAAGATGTCCAGCAAGATGCAGGAATTTCTGTTGGATGAGGTTTCTTAGGCATTTTTGGACATCAGGTGTAAATCGTTCACTGTGAGGGTGGTGAGAGCCTGGCCCAGGTTGCCCAGAGAAGCTGTGGCTGCCCCATCCCTGGCAGTGTTGAAGGGCAGGTTGGATGGGGCTTGGAGCAGCCTGGGCTGCTGGGAGGTGTCCCTGCCCATGGCAGGGGGTTGGAACCTGATGATCTTTAAGGTCCCTTCCCACCCAAACCATTCTATGATTTTCTTTTGACTTGTAATAAACCATAAGTTCACCTCCAAAACCAGATGGGAATCCCAGGTAAGGAGGATGTTACAGGTCATTCCACTTCAGCTTCCTGCAGGTTTATTAACTCTTGACGCTGAATTAATGAACTTGGGACCAGCCTTAGTTTTAGAAAGAAGTTTTCCTGCTCTGACCACCTGGAAGTGCCATTGCTTAGGATGCTTGGAGTTGAGTGGGGAAAAAAAAAACCCAGAGCAGAAGGTTTCATGCCAGTTCCGTGGGTATTGGAGTCATTAGAGGATGCTGAATTATAGTTACAATAAAGCAAACAGTTTTATTGGCTCTTTGTGCTGCAGCTGAGTCTATAATGTGAAATCACAACTTTGACGATGAGTTTTCACCTAAGTCTCACACTCTGAGCACGTTGCTAGCCATGGTGGTCTGGCAGAAGAGGAAGGTTTGAAATGGTGGAGTGGCACTTGGTGATGCCACAGATCCCAGCTCTGGCTGGTGCACGTTACCCTGCTGTGGTAACAGGCTCCCAGTTTGGAGCTCAGGGTCAGCTGAGCTGTTCCCTGTAGCGTTCAGCAGGTACTCTGGTACGAAGTTCCAGTATCTGGAGCTTTGACAGGTGCAAATTTTGTATTCATTACTATGGAGAGTAAAAGTATTTCTTTTGGAAATTCCCTACAAAAGGAGACCACTTTGTGTAACCCTCTCTGTTTAACTCTGTTTTGGTCTCCCTCAGCAGTAAATAAGTAGGCACGGCGTTTGCTATGTTCCTACTGACTCTCTCAAAAACTTTCACCTCTTAAGTGTGGTTCAGATCTACTGACTTGTCTGTTGATCTTTATTTTCATCTCCAGCATTCTTGGCTGCTCTTTCGTTCAGCTTATCACAAATAATGTTAGTGAATGTAGTGACTAGATGTTTAAAGGCACGTATAGCTTTGGGCAAAGTAGGCAGAGTGTAATCTGGATTGACTGGAGCGTTTGATTTGGGCTGTTTGTACATCTCATAGTTGACCTGCTGTCACCCCCTCTGCAGACATGAGCAAGGTGTCAGATTGTGTGATGGGATCATAAGGGACCTGTGGGTTCTAGTCAGCTGCTCAGTTATCAGCTCCTAGTCATACAGGTGAAGACAAAGTGTTTATAGTACTTAATGTCCATTGTAAAATTGCACTTTTAAATTAGATTCTAAAGTACCACTGAACTCATGAAGATGTTTTTTACACAGAAACTGTCAGATCATTCCATCCTTCTGTTGCATTTTTCAGTGCTACACTTTTTACTTCTATACAAGTGGGATAGACTTGATGTGAGGCAGCTCAGCACGTTGGGAAGATGGGGAGTGCCTGCTGAAAGGGGCACCCCAGCCTCTGGAATATCTGCTTCTCCCTGTTGTGCACGTCTGACACAAGCACCCAAGCTCTGTTGAAGGGGCTTGGCTTTGGGGTTTATTTTCAAGTCTACCATAAAAAAAAAAAAGTTTGTGTTGCTCCATCTGAGACTTATGTTGATAGTTATTTTTTAAAAAGCTCAGCTTAGGTTAAACTTTTCTGACAGGATTTTGTTTCTATTTTCTGAGGCTTCAGTGTAGGATGTACCTGTTAAGGACCTTGTAACATGTTTGCTGCTTTGGGTCTTAATTCTCAATCCTTCTCAGGACCATGGAAGTTGACCATTGCTACCTCACTGGTGATACTGCTAGTCTGTCAGTTAACCCTTGCAACACAAGTTGCAGGCAGAGGTTTTGAAGTGCTTGTCATTTAGCATGAGGAGCTGGAGAGCAGATGACCATCCCAGGATGATCTCTGAGCCATGTGGGGAGCTCTGCGAGTCAGACTGTCCTGGCAGAGTTAATGCGATTTGTACTGGGCTGTGACTAATGGAATGAATTAGGACAACAGCAGATGGTTCTCCCTGGGGGAGCTGCTCAGCAAGAGTGAACTGGGTCACTCAACAATCTGTGGTGCCTTCCACTTCCAAAACAGCTTTGCACTGGAGGGCACGGGGGAATCCATGGCTTGCACTTGCAGAGGTGTGTTGAATTAATTCAAGTGCAGCATTGTGGGGTGCAGCTGCTGAAAGAGAGCTGTGTGTTTGCATGGCTAGAGCTGAAGGTTTCTATTTAAATGTCACTATAGAGAACTAAAAATATCTCCTTTGGGTTCCCTACTAAAGTTCATCAGTTGTTGTATTTTAGAAATAAAATTACATCATAGCTCCATAATAATTTAAAAGCTTTTAATTTTGTTGAGCTACAGGCAGTATGGAATGTGAAAGGGGAAAATATGACCTGAGTAGATTGCAGGAGCTTTTCTTGATATCCAGGAGTATCCTCTTTCAGGTCCTCAGTTTTTCTGAAAGCTGATGATGGTTCCTTTTGACTTGATCTAATGAGGCTTCAGTAGAGCTCAGAGGAGACTCAGGTGGTTCAGATGCTGTGGTAAGCATGGTAGAAACTTCTCAGGCTGGTGCCTCACCATAAGTTATAGAGTGGGGATGTGAAGGTGCTCTGTCTGCTGTAATGAAAATGAATTGAGGGCCACAAGGGATTCAAGCTCTTTGGGCTCATGAGAAGGGAAATATTCCCTGTGCCTGTGGTACAGAGTAGTTTCAATTAACTTCTCATAGAGTATGTGCACTCCTAATGGCTTTCCAAAGGTGATTAAGTGCAGGGGCTGCACACACGTGCACAGTGCCTGGGTTGCAGGCAGCTACTCCTGCAGTTTAGATCTTGCTGTTCCACATATTTCACTAAAAGTATTTCTGCTGGCACAAGTGTAGGGGTGCTTCAGGCTGCAGCTCATCTGTGGCAGGGACCTCTGAGAGAACAGTGCTCTGATGTTCTGGCTCCACTACAGCCATCAGCAGTTTAAACGGTTGGTTGAATTTAACATTTTATGGATGATTTTGCGTCGTTCTCAAATGTGGGTAGAAAACTACCCACAAGTGTATGTCTACAGGAGAAGTTATCTTCATTTGTGGCAGGAAGATTTCTCTCATGTTCTCCGTGGTGTGCTTGAGCTCTGGAATAATGCAAATATGGCTAAAAAAGGAGCAGGCTGGGAGTGCTTCGTTCCTTTCACATGTGCCCAGTTATCTGGGAGCTGGATCTGCACCACTGGAGGGTTGAGCCCATCAAGCCTCTATGATGGACACGACAGCTGCAGCAACCTCTGTGGAAGTGCTCTACCCCACCAGCTGCATGAAGCAGAAACAGAGGTAGCCTTGGTGGCTGTGGAGGCCTGACTTGCTGTGGAAAATGTAAATTATGGTTTAGATAATAGCAAAGTTATCATCTTCAGACCCGGGATTTTTCCGTAGCACCAGTAGATTTCCTCTCAATTAAATATTAATATTCAAGGCTGACTTCTGACAGGTTGCGTGTGTTGCCTTAGTGAAAACAAAGGAGACTGGGATGTCTTGAGGGCATCTTTAAACCGTTTGCTGAGCTGAAGCTCACGCTAGTGATTCTGTGCATTTATATGTGGAGTTTTGCTTATTGTTCTTCTGGTGACGATGGAGGTTACAGATCTGCTCACGCTGCAAGTCTCTGATTGCTGGTCATGCAGTAAATTCTTACTGTGGAAGTATTTTTTATGGCTTTACTTACTGACCTAAAGTCAGTTCAACTTCTTTGTAAAGTCACTGTGCCCCATCAGAAGTCAGTTATAAATTCGTGATGTATTATGAAACAGGGCTGCTTGTTCTTGGAGATAATAAAACCGGAACAAACTTTCCGTAGAGGCAGAAGATGTTTGCTGCTTCAGGCTTGAAGAGGGGCATGAAGAGGTGATGTTGCCTGTTCTACAAGTCGTTTCTCCCTCTTGAAAGATGCCTTGTGGTGTCTCACAACCATCTGCTTCTTGCTGATTTAAGAAATAACATTAATTTCATTGCCCACAGCCTGCAAGGTGCAATACCAAACCTGCTGAAGAGGCTTAAGGAGCATCACTGGTGCCATGGAAAGGGGATCACAGCATCTTTCTCATCCCAGTGAAGTCTTTCCCTTTTGTAACAGGACTGTGTATCTCCAGCTCATCAGCTCCTGTGTGCATCGTGTTATTTCATTAACCTCGTTAGATGATGCAGGGAAAGCAGTACAGCTGGGTTTGGATCCAGCTGCAAGGCAGGAGTAGTTTTTTTCATTATCATGTAGATGTTTTGTCTTTTTTCTGATCCTTTCATATTTCATTTAGAGGTTAGTTTTTACGGGACTCTTGAGGTGCTTTCAGTAGCCTGTAGTTTAGAAGCAAAAGCTTGCTTCAACCCAGGTAAACTTGTTTCACCTCCAAACTAGTAATTGATAGCTTTCATGTTCTTATTCCTTGTGAATATGGTATTTCAGCTCGGGCCCCTGGGTGTACACAAGAGCAGAAGGGCTTTTGGCAGCTGGAGCTGCAGAGGCATCGAGCTGTCACTGCAGATAAGGGCTGAGTCACTAACACAAGAAAACAGGTTTCAAAAACCATTGACTACAACCTGCCTAAAGTTGTCATCCTGACTTTAAAATAATATTTATTACAGCCAGGACTAGAAAACCTGAGTTAAATCAGAATGTTTGCAGTAATTTTACTGTCACACGTACGTACCTGCTGACTTTCTCTGTACTTGAATGTGTCCCTGCAGGATAGAAAAGAACACTTGGCTTTGGAAAGTGTCTTGTCAATCTATTGTGATGCAAGGGAGGGTCCAAGGGCACTTTTCATAGAATCACAGAATTATTAAGGTTGGAAAAGACCTCTGAGATAGTCAAGTTCAACTGTCAACCCCACCATGCCCACCAAACCATGTCCCTCAGCACCATATCTACATGTTTTTTGAACACCTCCAGGGATGGTGACTCCACCACTGCCCTGGGCAGCCTGTTCAATGCTTGATCACTCTTTCAGTAAAGAATTTTTTCCTCATGTCCAATCTTCCTCACTGTGAGGTGTGCTTCTTTCTTTGAGAAAATGTTCTCTAAGGAGTATGTGGTAAGGAGTTGACTTTCTGAGGTGTCCTGTTTCTTGGAGCTTCATCTGTGGGAGTTGTTGCTTAATTCTTGGGGGTCTACAAATGAGTCTAGAAATTTCCCTGAGGAGCTGTGGCTGCCCCATCCCTGGCAGTGTTGAAGGGCAGGTTGGATGGGGCTTGGAGCTACCTGGTCTGGTGGGAGGTGGAAGATATATGACTGGATGATCTTAAAGGTCCCTTCCAAACACTTTTATGATTCTGTGAAATAAAAAAGGAGTATTTAATATACCTTGCCCTAAAACTTGCAGAGAATTAATCCCAAACACTCAAGATCTGTGCTAATTCTGGTTGTGTAGCTCATTGCTAAGGCTACACAGACTCATCCTGCTCTTTCTCTCAAATGTGATTCAGAATCTAGCAAGGAGTATTGTCACCTGTGAAGTTTGCATTCCTGAGCACATCATGTGCAGTTGTGTGACAAGAACCTTCTAGGGAATTGTTGCTGCTCCCTCAGAGCATAAATGTGGAGCTGCAGGTTTCTGTGGGAGCTCCTTTAGATTAGGAGCCTTCAAGGGCTGAGGCAGTAGCCTGGAGGTCAAGATGTTCCATGCCAGGGTGGGATGCTGAGGCTTGAGTCTCTGCTCAGCCTGATTCTAGACTGGAGAATTTGGACTCCAGGTTCTCATCTTTCAGAAGAGTGAATGAATTACCAAGTCGTTTAAGAGACAGAAAGCTTCCCATTTTGACTTGAAAACTGTCCAGAGACAAGAGCTTTTCTGCCCTGTTTCTGACTTGTAGGAAGCAGATGTTCAGAATTGCTCCACTTCTCCCTGGGGTTAAGTTTTGGGGATTTTTAGACAAAATTAGACTCTTGTTTTTTTTCTTTCAATTGCACTGTATCCCAATCCTAGGAATCTTGGAAGATGTTTGGGTTGTGTCACACCAGAATGAAAGTGTGTGTATTTCTGAGCAGTGTTTTTCTTGTTCAGGCTCATGATCTTTCATTCTACCAACCCAACCATGCTTGGAGTGTTCTGCACTTTGTCTCTCTGTTTGTTTGCTGCTAAAGGAGGAAATAAAGCTTTCTTTGTTAAGCTTCTCCTTTCATTTACTAGGAAGGGTGACACTTTTCAGCCCAATTTGGAGCTCTGCTTCTAGGCTGGAAATAGCTGTCTGACAAAATCTAATCTAGATTTTCCCTGTGACATTATTAGGTCACTAAATCCTAACACGGAGATAAAACTTCAGAGGAGGTATGTCTCCATCCTCCATAAATTGAATTATGGTGGCAGATACTTCAGATAAGTAGATTTATCATCTTAAAATGAGCCAAGAGGAAAACCGTTATCATTCAGTGAGACATTCTAGTAAGTTTTTCTTACGTATGGAAGGCACTTCCATAAAACTTTTCTACAAAACTGTTACTTTTAAAGCAGAACACTGTGGACACCTCTGTTTCTTCATTGTAGCACACAAGAATTACCAGTAAAATGAGGATTACAGAAATGAACCCCCAACACCAGCTCATGACTTCAGAAGCTTAGAGGTGGATCAGGGCTCTCCACCAGCAGTTTTGTATTGGTGTGGCAGCATGTCTTGGCATCCATGATCTCAGAAAGTTCCTTCTTTAATGCCCCTGAGCATTAAATTGTAGGTTTTGCAGGTCTAAAATCCTGGAGGAGGAGTATGAGGTTGTGCTGGTGTTTCCCTCGTGTCCCTTCTTGCAGAACAACTGGGTGCTGCAAATAGGTCAGGATTTCATGGCCTTTTAAATAATCCACATGCTAAATTTCAGGAAAAAATACATTATTCAGACACCTTTGTGGTATTCTCCATCTATGCACTTGCTACTCTGAGTCCTGCTGTCCTCAGTAGGAACATCTTAAATTAGCATTTTGTAAAGGAATAACTTAATGAGCCAGGGCTTAGCACCAAGCAGTGGGTACTAAGCACCAGAAGACACTGCTGTTCAAACACACTCTTCTCTCCAGGTAGGTTCATCCAGCCCATGGTCACACAAGAGTTTTACAGGTTTTTTGAATTTTTTTCCCCTTTCTCATTTTGGTCTTGCTGGTATTTAGGCTGTTAACATGTCTGTTGTAGGTGCTGAAGCTGGGATGATAACTGGTCAGCTGCTACTCACCAACCAGTCTGTAAGGCAAGGGCACCTGGCTGTGTTTTGGCAGAGCTCCTCAGATCTGTGAGAGCTGCATGGATGCCAGACAGACAGTAAATAAGAGGTTAGAGGCTTGAAGAGCTCAGTCTAGTCAGCCAGAAAAACAAGCAAAATGAGCAGCAGCAGGAAGCACATGTTTGGGCATTGAAACTACAGGGTTTTCATGCCTGGTGGTTTGACACTCTGAAGGTGCCTGTGGTCAAGGTCAGGTTTTTGTGGGTGTCTGGCAGGCTGGTGTTGGGTTCCAGATATGAAGGTGTGACAGAGCAGGTCCAGACCCACACGTCCACAGCAGTGAGAATGCCAAGGGCCCCAATGGCTCCTATTAGATCCTTGTAGATCCTATGACTTAGATCCTATGACCATTTCCCAGATGGCTTGTCCTCTGTTCTGACCTCTGAGGAGAGGACAACTTCTTTGATCAGATGCTGCAAGGAGATTTTTGATGGTCAGTTCAGAGCTGGAGGCTGCAGTGGTGTAGGGGACCTGCCTCTGCTCTTCATAGAGGTCACAGAATCATTAAGGTTGGAAGAGAACTCCCTGGATCAACAAGTCTGATCACCAAGCCAACCTCACCATGCCCACTGAACTGTGTCCCAAAGTGTCATGTCTACATGTTTTTGGAATACCTCCAGGGATGGTGACTCCACCACTGCCCTGGGCAGCCTGTCCAGGGCTCTCCTCCTGAGCACTCCTGCTCAGCACACTTCACTTTTTCCATAAGGAAGTACGCCATGACTCCAGTATGGGAGCCAGCCTTGGCAGGCAGTCTCATGTGATTCTTCTGAAGACTTAAGGCATGTTGTAAGGCTGAAGCTCCACCTCCTGGAGAGGTCCAGATAGTTGTTACTGGCCAAAGACCCAACAGGTGATTTTATGGAAAGCCCTGCACATCTTAGAGTGTCCATCAGCAGTACCTGAAGGAGCTCAGCCAGTGCTGTTGTCTTGTTCAGCATTAGCACTGAAGGTGCAGCTCCAGCTCTGGTTTTTCAGAGCATCCTGGGAAGAGTGCTTCTTAGAAAACTGGGAGCTGAGCAGGCTGTCCTGTGACCCCAGGGTCAGCAAGTGAGTTCAAGCAGCCTCAGCTCTGCTCCAGTTGTTTGGATGGATGCATCAGAGCTTTCAGCTGGTAGTTCATGTTCTTTTCATGCTGTATCTCTAACCAACAACCAGCCTTGTGCTCAAATGTGGTTCATATCTTGTTCTGCACCTCACTGGGCAGCTGCAGTGGGGCTCCTGAGCAGCTGCAATACAGCTATTTTGCAGTGAGAAGGCAAAGAAGGTGTTGAGGTTTAACTTGGACCGTCTCACTGATCCACACTTGAGTACAAACCCACAAGTATCATTATCATTAGTGGGATGTGGTTTAGAATTGTAGAATCACAAGCTAGTGTGAGTTGGAAGCTTAAAGATCATCTACTTTTAACCCCCCTGCATGGGCAGGGACACCTCCCACCAGCCCAGGCTGCTCCAAGCCCCATCCAACCTGCCCTCCATCACTGCCAGGGATGGGGCAGTGGTGGATTTGGCAGTGCTAAGTTAATGGTTGGACTTGATGATCTCAAAAGTCTTTTCCAACCAAAAAGATTTAGTGATTAAAGCTGGAAAAGAAGCAAGAGGACGAATGATGAGGTCTCAGAGAGCACTGTCCAAGAGCATCTACCATAGCACTGTGCCTTTTGGTGAGTTTCTTTGATTTAAGCTTCACTGTGCAGCTCAGACTCAAACGTGTGCTTTGCATGTATTTCTGAGGGCTTGGATGCAATTTCAGAGTGGTTTTGGGATAAACGTGTTGGGTGGAACAGCATAAAGAGCCATACAGGACTGAAGAGCCAGGCAGTCACGTAAGAAGGACATGGAGCTTCTGGAGAGAGTCCAGAGGAGGCCACAGAGGTGAAAGGAGGGCTGGAGCAGCTCTGCTCTGGAGCCAGGCTGGGAGAGTTGGGGTGTTCAGCCTGGAGAAGAGAAGGCTCCAGGGAGACCTGAGAGCAGCTTCCAGTGCCTGAAGGGGCTCCAGGAAAGCTGGGGAGGGGCTTGGGACAAGGGCAGGGAGGGATGGGAGCAGGGGGAAGGGTTTCCAGCTGGCAGAGGGAGCTGGAGCTGAGATGTGAGGGAGAAATTCTGTGGTGTGAGGGTGGGAAGAGCCTGGCCCAGGTTGCCCAGGGAAGCTGTGGCTGCCCCATCCCTGGCAGTGTTGAAGGGCAGGTTGGATGGGGCTTGGAGCAGCCTGGGCTGCTGGGAGGTGTCCCTGCCCATGGCAGGGGGGTTGATCTAGATGATTTATAAGTTCCCTTCCAACCCAAACCATCCTATGGTTCTATGATTAATGCAGAGCAGCAGGTCCACAGGGTGTGAATGAGGTTTCCCATCAAACCAGTGCAGAGGATCACTGCTCCCTGCCATGAGCTGGTGGTGTTTGGGGCCAGAAACAACAAAGACATCCTTTGTGTTTGAGAACAGGGTCAGTGCTTTGATATTCTGCTACTGCTGAATGTTACTCTGGTGTTGAATAACGAGCTTGAATTCTGCTTTGGAGAATCCTGTTATTTGCACCACCTGCAAAATGGATTTGAAATCTTGGGTTGACCTGCAGCATGGGATGATGCAGCTCTGGATGGACCTTTCCTGGAAAGCAGCTCAGGGGATCTGGTGCTGAGGAGGAACTACCAGTCTGGCAGCACCTTAATTGAGGTTAATCACCCAACTGATGATCATCTACAGAACCAAATTGGCTGCTTTGGGAAAAAACATTTTAAAATATTGTGACTTACTGAGGGTTGTTGCTCTATGAGCTGAATGCTGTAGAACTGGGCCTTGGCCTGTCTTTTAACTAACTAAAACTGATGCAGCTGGGGATTTTTCTACATGGGCAAGCTGGTTGTTTCAGCAGAGCCCAGATAATATTTTGTCCTGCAAAACCAGCTATATTGAAAATTGCAAGTAAACCTGATTTTTAAACTAAAATTATTTTTTAGTCTTCCCAGTTTTTAGTGCGGTAGTTTTTTTCAAACCACTGTCTGTGGAGAACAGAAAATGTCATCTAACCTTGAAATAAATGTTGAGGTTTTTAAATTGATATTTTGGCAATTCTAAAATACTTCATTAATTTGTTTTCTCAGATGGAGCTGAAGAAGAAAAAATGGAAACGGAGACAGATGGGCAGCAGTCTGAGAAGGTAAGATTGGTTCTGAAAAGGTGGTTCTGACACTGAGGAACTTGAATGATGATGTTCTAAAATGCTGTGTGAGAAGGGTGGATAGTAGCCTGCTGGTCAGTGTGTGTGTCCATAGGGAACAGCCTGTTCAGCTTGTAGCTGAACTGGTCCATAAAGCTCCTCTTTGGTACAAGTCTGGCCTAACTTTGGGTTACAGGTGTGTGGCTTTGATGTTAGGGCTGATACATCCTGCCCATAAAGATCAGATCTTTAGAAATTAATTCCTTCAACCTACAAGGCTCATGGAGGACAGGGAGGTGATTCAGGAAAGCCAACATGGCTTTACTAAAGGAAAGTCCTGCCTGACCAACCTAGTGGCTTTCTACAGTTGAGTGACTGCATCAGTGGACAAGGAAAAGCAGTGGATGTCATCTCTCTGGACTGCTGCAAGGCCTTTGACATGGTCTTCCACAGCATCCTTCACTCTAAATTGGAGAGATATGGGTTTGATGGGTGGACTGTTCAGTGGATAAGGAATTGGCTAGGTGGTCACATCCAGAGGGTAGTAGTCAATGGCTTGATGTCCAGATGGAGAGTGATGACAAGTGGTGTCCCTGAGGGGTCTGTTCTGGGACCAATGCTGTTTAACATCTACATGACCAATATAGACAGTGGCACTGAGAGCACCCTCAGCAAGTTTGCAGATGACACCGAGCTGGGTGGTGTGGTCAATATGCCAGAGGTATAAGATACCATCCAGAAGGACCTGGACAAGCTAGAGAAGTGAGCCCAGGTGAACCTCATGAGGTCCAACAAGGCCAAGTGCAAGGTCCTGCACCTGGGCCAGAGCAATCCTTGTTACAATTATAGGGTATGGAATGGTGTGATAGAGCAGCCCTGCAGAGAGAGGGACTTGAGGGCACTGGTGGACAAAAAATTGGATGGGGACTCCCTGGGCAGCCTGGGCCAGGACCTGACAACCCTTTCCAGGAAGGAGTTGTTCCCAAGATCCAAGATTAACTTCATGGATATTAAGTTCAGGCACCTAGATCTTAATAAGAAACATTTTTATTATACTTCATTTTGTTTCTCTCTTCCACCCATTCCTGCCCAGCAAGCATCCTCCTGTCACATGGAGCTCAGCTGTAGCATTTATTGCCACAGGATGCTGATGTGACCATGAGTTCTGCAGGATCTGGAGCTGTGTGTGAATAGGTGAATGCTGTGTAAGATCCTGGAAAGGGTATGAAACTTAGGCACAAATGACTGGAATAAATGAGGGCAGCACAGCAGGGCAGATCATGTTCTAACCTGTCATCTCAGCTGAACCCAAGTTGGTTGTATTTCCCAATCCCACAGACTTCTGTCCAGTGTAGTAGTTGTTCAGGCCTCAGGATTGTCAAGATGGGCTTTAGTAGCAAAGTCAACCTTTACAATTTAATCTCTTTTTATGAGAGTGAATGAATTTGGAAGCTATAAACCCAGTTAACAGTGAATGTCTTTCACAGCTCTCATTCTTCAAACTATCTTTCATCCCATTTAGGTTGAGAGCAAAGCAGAGAGTGAAATTGAAGAAGGTGATAAAGTACAAGAAGGAGAAAATGAGAGAAATCCAGAAAAAGAGCAAGATAGTGAAGTGGCAGCAGACCCCAAGCCAGGTAATGGTTCCCAGCTGTTCCTCAAGCTGTGTTAGCTTTAATAGCCTTCTATAAAGTGCTTGGAATAGACTATAAACTCAACTGTGGCAGAAATGTTGCCTCCTGCACATCAGGCAGCTTCATGGTTCAGTAGTAAATATTCTAGTTTAATTTCACTGCAAAGCTCAGGCACTAAATTCTTTCCTGGGCTCGTCTTCGACCTCAGCTGAGCTTTCTGTCACTGTGTGGTGACTGGGGGAACAGCACAGTGTGTGTAGGTCATAGAAGTCATTTTCTTTGGCCTGTTTTGCACTCTTGCCATTTTTGATGCAAAGAAATGGGACTGCTCACTTTTACCCCTGGAAGTTAATATGTTGGCTTATTTTCCCTGTGAAGTGATGCAGAGCCTGTGTTTTGACAGGCTGAGGAGTACTGTGGGGTTTTCCTGCAGGAGACATTATTGTTACTTATTTTTAACATGTACCACATGGATATATTGTTCTTTTCCTGGAACTGACATCCAGTATTTTAGCACCAGGTAGAACAAGAAACTTTTGGATTTGATGTAATAAAGGAGTTGGTTTGGAAATGCAGCTGGAATTTGTTCTGATGAGAAGTAAGCTGATGGCACAAGTTGAACTGACAGGATAGAAACTAAAAGCATTTCAACTTGTCCTGTCTGTTGGATCAGGTCCTCTCAGGGTCTGTTCCCCTGTCAGCAGTTGGATGAGTAGCAGCACTGCACCATAGGAACATGACAGTGTGTGGATGAATTAATTTGTTTGACTAATCAAAGTGTTAACAAGGGGAAAATGGACATAACAGCCTTGGCGGGAAATCTCTTCCAGAAGAAAAGGAGGCAGAAGAGAACAAGGAGAACGTTGATGCGAGCAAAGACAAAGAGAACGAGGCTGGAAAGAAGAAAGTGGAACATGAAATCTCGGAAGGAAACGTAGCTACAGCTGCAGCTGCTGCCCTGGCCTCAGCTGCCACCAAAGCAAAGGTTTGTTTTTTGCAAATCTCCTTTGGCTTGGTTTCCAGTTCACATGAGAACTCTCTTAAAATGGCCCTTTGTTCCAGATCTCTGTGGTTTCATGTTCTGGTACCTTGACAGAGCACAAGTGCCATCTTCAGTTTCTTTTGCTTCAACTCCTAAGTGAAATGAGGTGTAATTTTAATGTAGGCAGCTGCATTTATGATTATGAAGTTGATGAAGTAAGAAATAGCCACAAAATGATGTTGTCATACTTGGGAAGATGTTTCCCTGCTCATTAGGTCTGGCTGTGATGCTGAGGACAGAGATGTGGGTGATAAACCCTGAGGTTGCCTTTCTCACTGTGCCTCTGGCTGTTCTGAGGACTTCACACAAGCCACCTGTGCTGAGAATCTGTCTGTACAAACAAGGCAGTGCTCAATTTTTGATAGTCAACTACATGATGTTTGTGTTCAGAGGTGTGTGTCTTGGTTAAAATATGTTCTTCTCCTATTGCTCAACTTCTGTTTGTTTGTAGTCTCTCAACGAGCTGTGGTTTGAGTCAGTGTCCTATCTAATAGCTTTTCTTTACCCTGTAATTACTAATTGCATGTTGTCTTTAATTCTCATTTTGCAAGAACCAGACTGCCTTTGCTTCTTTCAGAATATATTTCAAAATCTTTCCTCTCCACATATTTTTTTATTTTGATTCCAGTTGTAGTTTGGGTTTCTTAACCACTCTTGGATTCAGTGCCAAGTTGCAAGTCACCTAGTTTACAGATACCAAAAGATCATGGATCCTGTTTATTTCCTGATGGGTTTCCAAGACATAAAACTTGTCTTTTACTGCTAGTAAGTTACTTTCAGTTCATCAGACTTACAGATATTTTCAGCCAAGTTGAAAAAAACCCTGCATATATATATATATATATATATATATATATATATATAAGGAGGCATGAAATTTAATCTGTTTTATGGAAGGCTACTTACTCCAGATAAAGAGGCTTTCCTCCTACTTCCCTTCTGTTGGTGACAGCCAGCACTGGAGGGAGAAGGGACTTGGCTAGTGGCAGTTTTCATTATGGTAATAATATTGTAGAATAATTTTAGCTTTATATTACAGGAAATAATGTATTATAATTAGGACAGTCATGCTTCAGAGTGGAATTGAAGTTCAACAGGGATTTCTCTTTCCATTTGCACTTAAACCCAGACAGTATTAAGGCTTGCAGTGAGCTGTGTCTTGTCTGAGAGACTAGCTCAGTTCTTCATAACAAACTCAAGACCTGGCCATGTGAAGAGCTGTTACAAAGTTATTATCCTCACAATTTTATGTCAGAGAAATATTGTAGTTGACTTCTGTGAGGAAATGGGTTAAAAAAAACTTGAATTTTTTTATTCTTTTCAGATAGGACAACTTATTGGTGAAGCCACTCTTGAGAAATGGTACCTAGTGAGTGCCTGTGTTGAGGGGTGGGACAGTATTCCTGCATTTTTAGGGGTTATGGCTCTAGTACAAACCCAATAGAATTATTTCAGTCTCTCTTCCTCATTTTCTTCTCAGATTGTATCAATGTAAGCTATCTTTTCCTTTCTGGGCATAAGTAGCACCTGATAGAAGATGTCCTCTCTCCTGCAGATGGTTTTTAGCTTTTGCCTGGTTTTGATTGACCTGCAGGGCTTCTGCTGTAGTTCTTGATCCATCACTTACATTGGCCAAAAAGGACTTTTCTGGTTACAATTTGACTTCCTGCCAGACACTGATCTCATGACTTCCCTGAATTGCTGGCTTGAGGTGGCAGTGATTCAATACAGCCTTTCTAGAAGACACTGCTGCCAAAACTGCCAGTTATGTAGGATATCCTATAATTGTCCATAGGGTTTTCCACAGTGGTAAACTTTGCTGTTGAACTTCATTCTTCCTCCAGTGTGCTTCAGCCACTAGCCATTGTACCACTGGGCACTTCCCTTTGCCTACTGGATTAAAACCCACTGGCTATCAACCACTTATTTCATGTGTTGTAGGTATTTAGAGATGGAAACTTCAGGACTAGAAGGGACCCACTTGCTAAAATCATGTTTCTTCTTTTGGCAGGCAGCTACATCCCATCTTCTGCTTATAGGCAAATAAAAATCTGTCACTAATTGGTTCCTTTCTGCTGCTGCTCCGGCAACTCACTGTAGGACCTTTTTCATCTCCTGCTTGAAAGTAGGCATTCCAGGGCTTAGGCTTCCCATTGTGTGCCTTCATTTAGTTCTGTGTTATCTGCCTCCTTTGTTTCTTCAGTTTCATTCATGAAAGACAAGTCTTATCCACTCTTGGATAAGATCTTACCCACCTTGGCAAACCACAGCCAGGGGAAGCATCTAGTCTCCCATAAAGTAGGAAGAAGGAAGGCAAAAAGAGGAATTTTCTCTGCCTGTTGCAGTTGCAGATGACCTCTTGGCAGGTGGGTGAGCAGACCTCAGCACAGCATTCCAGTGAGCTGCTGCTTCAGTGCTGTCCATTTTCCAGATGTGTCCTGTGGTTTTGCAGATGTCTGTACCAGTTGTCACCCCCATGCTCTTGCTGGGATTCGCTAATTGCACGGCTAAAGCTGGGTTTAAGATGTTTAGGGGGATGGGTTAGGTTCTGTGAGACTATCTGTAATTAGAATAAATGTGAGGGAGCTGGGGGTGTCCAGCCTGGAGCAAAGGAGGCTGAGGTTAGACTCTCTGGCTCTGCAGCTGCCTGAGAGGAGGTTGGAGCCAGGGGGGTCGGGCTCTGCTCCCCAGGAACAAGGGATGGGACAAGAGGAACCGGCCTCCAGTTGTGCCAGGGCAGGTTGAGGTTGGAGATGAGAAGATACTTCTTCAAAAGTTATTAAACACTGGCCCAGGCTGCCCAGGGAGGTGGTAGAATCACCATCCCTGAAGATCTTTCAAAGTCATGGAGATGTGGTGCTGAGGGACATGGGTTAGCACTGGGCTGGGGAGAATGGGGCTAATGGTCGGTAGGGTTGGGTTATGGTTGGACTCAATGATCTTAAAGGTATTTTCCAACCAGAATGATTCTGTGATTACTGACCCTGGTAGTGGGTTAGTAACTAGTCTTGTGATTCCTCCCAGATTTATCAGTATTTACCCAGAAATGGAATTTCTGAGCAGCAAAACCAGAGCCAGTGGCAACGGGTGCAGGGACACCCCTGGCTGGGCTGGTGTTAGGGGCTCCCCTGTTTAAACACCAAACCAAGGCATTGCTGGAGCTGCTCTCAGCTCCACCTTCCTTCAGAATTGCTGTGTCCCAGCATGTCATCTCATACCATCTTCTTTTTCTCTGCTTCGTGATGTCAGGGGGATGCAGCAACGTGTTTATCAGGCAATTTAAATCACTTTTAATTTTGTCTTACTCGTTTCTCTTTATCAAGCCCAGAATCAGTAAGGACTGGTTGTTTGTCCATGTGAATGCCCTGGGTGATGCCAGGCTAAGGAACCATGTCTTTAGGAAAAAAACTGAGTGATTTATTACTTTCTGATGTGTATTTTGAGATGTCTTTTACCTCATCTTTTGCAGTGGTGATTTTGTTAATTGTAGCATTATTAAAATTTCACACATCAAGCAAGGAGCAGTGACTGTTGGCAGGCTCTGTGTGTCAACAAAGGTACTTCTGTCACTCTGATTTTCATAAAAATCCGTTTCTTTTGCTAGATAGTATTAATTGACACTTTATCTTCCAGTTCTGTCATCCATTCAGTTACTTTATTCCACATTGTGCATGAGGGTTTGGTCGGTGCTCAGCTGTGCAGCCTGTTTGAATTTCAGGGTGACGTGCTGTTAGATGAAGCTGGATGGTTCCAGTTCTCTCAAACCTGATTTAAAATTAAACTTAGTGAGAATCCTAAATGGATGTTACCTGGAATCTTGATGGGATGTTACCTGGTTTTACTGAAGACTTGCTCTATTGCTGGGTTGCCAGAGGGGAATGCTGTCATATTGCACAAGGTGTTAGTGATGGAGACAACAGCATCTGTTTTTGAGAAATTCTGTTTATAATTTGGATTACCAGGGAGTTTTATAAAGCTTCCTTTCTCCAGCTCAGGATTTCTCCCAGTTCTGAGCCAAGGTTTGGGGCACAGTTGCTAAATATGAGTCTCTGTTTGCAGCCTGAGCTGGATGAGATCCAGCTTTTTCTTTTTTTATCCCTCCTTCACCTCAGCCCTCACCTTTCCCTTCTCAGAAGCCAACCCTCCTTGCCCCTCAGCCCTGGGCTGTGTCAGGGGGACTTGGCTTGCAGACGATGGTTGGGAAAACATCCTTTGGCTGTTAACACAGCAAGTCCCAAGCAGTGCACCTGATGGCTGTTGTATTTTGAATGTATTTTCATCTTGAACAGCAGACTGTGAACAAAAGCTGGTAGAAGGCATCATTAACATGCATTTCACACTTGGAGAACGAAACACTTTTATAGGCTGCCTCATCTGTCACATATATGCATATATTTATATATATCTTGTGTCACTTATGTGTGTCTGTGTAAATGGGGTGAAGCTAAAGCGTTATAAAGAACCTACTTGCCTTTTTCTGCTCCTGGCTTTTGCAGTTTAAATACAGCTTTGCCTTCAGCATTCTTCCTCAACAGGAATACTGTGCAACCTGGTTATAAAGGGAAACTGGAAATTATTTTATTTAACATTTTCTTCTAATACCTGTGTAGAGATTTCTCTCCCTAGCCCCAGGTGGAAGTGCTGGAGGTTGAGAGGTCTGATGCTGCAGGTAATGGGAAGATGCTTAACTAGACACATGGCTTCTCATTGACTTGAGCACAAAAGTACTTGAATAGCAGAGGCCTGCAGGAGTCCCCTTGCTGCTTGGGTGGGTCATTCGAGGTGAAGCCTCCTGTGTGTGTTTGGTGAAAGCTTTTTGGGTGACCCACAGCTGACTGGGGGACATGTCCCCTTGCTGCCTCATTTGCATTTCCACTGAAAGTGCTCTCTGTTGCACAGCTTCAGGTGGCTTGGAGGCAAAGCTGGGTTGCTGATGAGAGCTGAGCATCCACAATACCTCGTGTATTAAACTTGACACCTATCTATGTCATTAAAAAGCTCAATAATTGTCCTAGGGCTCCGTTTCTGAGCTTAAGATGGGTAATCTAATGCTCTGTTTTCTGTCCAGAAGTGGAATAGGATGGCTGAAGCAAGATGCAGGCATTATTTGTTGCCTTAGAGCACTTCATTTTGTGAAATGTTTGTGAAGCAAAAACCTGTGCTTGTTTTATCCTCAGCACCTGGCAGCAGTGGAAGAAAGGAAGATCAAGTCCCTGGTTGCCCTTCTGGTGGAAACACAGATGAAGAAGCTGGAGATAAAACTTCGCCATTTTGAGGAGCTGGAAACCATTATGGACAGAGAGAAAGAGGCAGTAAGTAGGGGTGAACTACTCTGGAATTAATCAGTCGCTGCCAAGGTCTACTTTTGCAAACAGCTGGAAAACTTGCAACTTCAGCTGTTCCTCACCTTATGCAGGTCTCTCTGCCTCAGATTGAATTCATAATGACCCCCTACAGTTGTCTGAGCTCTCTCCTCTCTCCAGATCTTCCCTTTACCATAAGCAGCAAACTGGTAATATCCTAGATTTGCTTCCTAATCCTTTCTCCTGTCGTCTAAGCATGCATGTGGAATTTGTCCTGAGCCTTTATGTGGACCTTACCAGATGAGTGATACCTGATGTACAGATTGCTTTTCCATGTAGAGAGTGATACAGATGGAAACCTTTCTTCCCTCAGAGAAGGGAAACCAACTCTGGCTCCCTTTCCTTCCTGACCCAGTTTAGACTGGAGATTTGGGTTTAAGCCTGTAGTTCAGGTTTTTTTTGGAGGGCATTCTCAGTAGCTCTTGGCAGAATCCTTAAAGTGAAAGGCAGTAGCAGAAGGATACGTGCTCAGGAGTAACAGCTTCTCCTTTTGGGGTGATGGTGGGTTTGCCTGAGCTGGAGAGGACAACAGCAGTTTCAAGAGGAGGAGGTGGGAAAAGGTGATTGCTTTTAGGGACCAGAAAAGTATCAAAAAAGAGCAAAGCTGAATTGACAAATGCAACGATGAAGTGTGGTTGAGGAGGAGGAGCTGGGCAAGCCAAACGAGAAGGTGGTTAGTTCCTGTCCTCAGTCTAGGGAGGCTGTAAGCCAGAACGTGGGTTTTGGTTGTGATCTAGCCAGCTGCAGAAGGTAGTGACACTAAGAGAGCACATACACACCTTACTGGAGACTGGTGTATCCCTGAAATCAGTGTTTAATGTGGAAGAGATCATAGAATGGTGAGGTTGAAAGGGACCTTAAAGATCATCAGGTTCCAACCTCCTTGCATGGGCAGGGACACCTCCCACCATTCCAGGTTGCTCCAAGCCCCATCCAACCTGCCCTTCAACACTGCCAGGGATGGGGCAGCCACAGCTTCCCTGGGCAACCTGGGCCAGGCTCTCCCCACCCTCACAGCCCAGAATTTCTCCCTCACATCTCATCTCCAGCTCCCTCTGCCAGCTGGAAACCCTTCCCCCTGCTCCCATCCCTCCCTGCCCTTGTCCCAAGCCCCTCCCCAGCTTTCCTGGAGCCCCTTCAGGCACTGGAAGGTGCTCTCAGGTCTCCCTGGAGCCTTCTCTTCTCCAGGCTGAACACCCCAACTCTCCCAGCCTGTCTCCAGAGCAGAGCTGCTCCAGCTCTCCCATCATCTTCATTGCTAGTTTAAGCATTAATTGTGAGCTGTTCTTTCCTACACAGTGCAACAGGCTTTGGAGAAGCCATTTCTCTCCAGCTACTGTAAAGATAACCCAGAACTTCCATTTTTATCAGAGTGGTCATTTTAAATTCTTTTTCTGTTGTGTAGCTGCCTCATTTCTGTCACTGGGCAGTTACTCTGGCTGTGTTGAAGGTCCTGACTTGTAATTCGAGGGATTTTCACTTTTAACCTGCCAGGTGAATTTACTGGAATTTCCATCCTCACTTTGGCATTAATCACATTGATAGAGTTTGACAAATTGTCGTTCTTTTGTTGTAGCAGGATGACAGCAAGAATTCCTAGATTGCTCAGCATCCTCAGCCATTTCAGTGAGGAGTTTGCCTCTGACACTGATTGGCAGCTCAAGAAATGGGCCTAACTATTTTGAAAAGATTCTGTAGATTTCTTTCTTTGGGGGATATATTCCATTAGTGACAGGTTGGGTTGGGTGGGGTTTTTTTTTCCATTTTGAGGCATATGACATTTTTTAAATGTGCATACGAATTTTTCCCTTGGCTTTCTGGTAGTTAAATTCAGCCTTTTCACCTGTCACTGTAGATACTTAGTGGAATAATTAAAGCAAAAAAAAATCCCTGAGTGCCTTTGCACACTCTGGATGTGTTATTTGCTGTGCTGGCTTTTTTTTTTCTCCTTGTAGTAAAGGTGAGGTGACTGTGAATGTTGAAAGAAATCTGTGCTGCAGGCTGGAGGGTGTTAGATTTTAGGCAAAACACATTTCCTTCAGTGTTTGAACTGGAGTAATTCCAGTGCTGCCAACTCTGTGTGTAACCAGGGATCCTGTTGGTAGGAGCTTTGTTGACCCAGAATTTCTAACAGCACATGAATGCTTTCTTTGCCATTTCTGTCTGGAGAGGAGTTCCTGCTGCAGAGAGGACTGTGGCACAATGGTGGTTGTTGTATGAGGAGGCATGAAGGTTGGAAGGAACCCTGAAGATCACCAGGTTCCAACCTCCCTGCCATGAGCAGGGACACCTCCCACTAGTCCCTGCTAACTGTGGATCACTTTGGAATGGTGCACAGTGTTGCAAAGGTGAAGATGGTCCAGAGTGTAGTGCTCATGTGTGCAAACCTAGAGACTGGGCTGGTTGCAAGGGTCAGGTTTTGCAGGGAGCTGGTGTGGCAGGCAGGAATGCTGACCTGCACTGGGCTGCCTCCCTGCTGCCTGACACCCACTGCAGCTCTGAGTCTGCAGAGCTGAAGAGCAAATGCTGTTTCCTGATAGACTGCCTGCTGGAAAACGTTGCTGCCAGTTGTCTTCATGCTGCTCTGGGGCTGCAGCAGTAGGTTGTGTCCATAAACCTGCTCCTGAAATACAAAACCTAGCACAGAACCAGGTTTTGGGGTCTCAGCATCAATTTTAAGACCAGCTTGTGTTGTAACTTGTGCTTCTGTCCGACTGGCTTTTCTCATGCTGAGGGGAGAGGCTGTGCAGCTGGGAAGTCTCCACTGCTTTTCCAAAGTACCAGGTGTGTTTTCAGGCACTGGTGCTGTTTAGGGATGATTGTAAAGACGACTTTTTGTTTTTTTAACTCTAGCAGGATAGGTTGCCATAAAGAAAGCACAGCTGGAATACAAAGGACCATAAAAAGAGTATAAAAAGTCTGGTGTAGCCATCCCTCTTGCCTAAGCCTTTGTTTCGGGTCATTTGCAGTGATTCCTCCTTGAATTGCCTGCCACCTCCTGAAGCTGTTTCCACACATGCACAATTGCACCATTGGTGTACGTGTCTCTTCGTTTTACCAAGCTCTTCCCACTAATGTATGAGATTGGTCAAGGAAAAAAGAGTCATGGCAGCATGAATAATCACATTGTAGTCCTTACATGCTTGAAAACCAGCCCCCAACAAGGAGGATGTATTATTCATGAGGCTCTGGCCCCATCTGGTTCTGTTGGTGAATGTGTGCTCTGTGTTATTCTGGTTTTGTCCATGCTTGGTCAGCAAAGTGCTAACAAAGTCCTGATGGAGCTTGGGGATTTTTGGGAACTTCTACAAGGTGGAAGTCTCCTTGGCAACCTGCTTCCCAGATAAATTATGGAGTGTATCTTAAAAAAACTCATTAAATATTTGTAAACTAGTCACACACATCCATGTGTCCAATTGTTAAGAATCATAGATGTAGAAATGAGTTACAATTTCTTAAGTCAAATTACACTTCCTTCCATGACAATCATCAGTCCTATAAATGCCCAAAAGTCAGAAGTATTTTCTGTAGCTTCTTTGTCTTTTCACTTTGGGGTTGCTTGCTAAATTACATGAGGTTTTTTACATAATGCTCTTCTTAATAGTTCAGATCATTGCTGGCTGGTCATGATGGGTCCTACAGTTAAAGGGAAGGAGACCACTGAGCTGGTGCTGTTGCACACGTTCTGCTTTGGTCTCTCCCTAGAAAATCTCCTTAGATTCCTGTTCCCCTTGTTCCAACATTCAGAAGATGGAGGGAAAAACACAGTTTCTTTTAGAATTGTGTTTCAGGCTGAATGCTCTGCACAGTACTCACTGAGTGATGTTGTTTGTGTTACCCAGAGATTCTTTAGGAGAAAAGAAGGTGAATTCATCTGTTCCAGCTGGAAAATGACCTGGACACTTCACCAAAACCTGCAGTAAATCAGACAGATCTGTGTCAGCAGGGTGGACGTTTGATTTGCAGAAACACGTTTAAAATGTGTAATTCATAACTATGTCCCTTGCCTTTTCCCCCCCCCCCTCTGTTTTTGACCCAGTTGGAGCAGCAGAGGCAACAGTTGCTGACGGAACGCCAGAATTTTCACATGGAGCAGCTGAAGTACGCGGAGCTGAGGGCACGTCAGCAAATGGAGCAGCAGCACAGCCAGAACCCCCAGCAGCCTCACCAGCACCCCGGGGGGCCTGGCATCAACCCCCTGGGGGCACCAGCACATCCAGGCTTACTGCCCCACCAGCAGCCCCCACCCTACCCCATGATGCACCACCAGATGCCACCGCCTCACCCACCACAGCCCGGTAAGAGGCAGGAGGAGAAAATGCCCTGATGTTAATCACTGTTGGTAACAGTAAAAGCAGAGGGAGAGTCACTGCCAGGTGGAACTGCAGGTGTAACAGGTGGTCTGTGTTGTGTGTTGGTTTATAACAGTGCTGCTTACAAAACAGAAACACAGTTGGCTGGAAAGAGGAGCTCTGCTTGTAATAGAGCTTCAATTTACAGCTTCTGGTCCTGTACCAGAAAGGCAGATGGAGTCTGGAGAGATGTCTTATCAATGTGGATCAATACCCAAAAGGAGGGAATGAAAGAGGGAGCTGGGCTCTTCATAGAAGCATTGGATCCCAGACTGGTTTGGGTTGGGAAGGACCTTAAAAATCATCCAGTCCCACCCCCTGCATGGGCAGGGCCACCTCCCACCAGACCAGGTTGCTCCAAGCCCCATCCATCCTGCCCTTCAACACTGCCAGGAGAGCAGCTTTTATCCATTTTTAACTGCTTGACCAGAAACCATTCTAAAAAGACACAGTCACTTATTAGCTGGAAATATTTTGGAAGATCTTGTATAGGTTGTTGCTGAAGGAGCTGAAATGTTGGGGGTGTTGATCAAAAATGGGATGTGGCAAGAGAAGGGCTGCAGGAGCTTGAGTTTTCATCTTGGGAAGGGACCCGTGTTAAGTGTATGGTTTGGAAAAGAGTAGAATTGCTTAGTAAACCAGCAGGGTTTGCAGAAGAGCATGAAAGTAGAAGGCATCTAATCCAACTGTGTGTATCTCCACAGTAGTAAAACTTGGTGGAAGCAAGAGATGCAGAGTACTGCTCATTGGAGAGGAAGGGAGGAGCTGGAGGTCTTGTGATATGAGTGCTGAAGCTCACTGTCATTTTAAGAGTCCAGAGCTAGATCCATGATGCACGTGTGGGTGAAAAATTAATGCTGATACAGTCTGGGGAGCTGCTTTGCTGAATTGTAATTGGGAGTGTGGTAAGATGGGATCTGGTTTTTAGATTCAAATAGTATTTTAGCTCAATCTGTCTGTGTCTGTATTGACAAGGTCTGTTCACAGCAGAATGGGAAACACTCTGTAGGCTGGAGAAATGGCCAAAACAGATGAAAGGGGGAAATCATTGCATGTCATTAGACTGGCTGTTATTTACAAGCTGCTCTTGAGACTGGAAATGTAACAAGATGAAGTGCATTGCTGTGTTCATGGGGGGACTAATGGAACTTGATTTCTAACACACCCACAGCCTTGGTTCCCATAATTCTTATGACTTCAGCCCCACCATCAGCAGCCAGGCCCTCTGTGTCCCCAGTGATCCCTTCTAGGGTGCACTGGTGGGAGTGCAGGACAGTGTTAATTACTCAGTACATCTCTTTTTCAAATTCAATTAAAGTTGGTCAATAGTTTGACTTTTCCACCACCACCACCCCTCCTGCTAGAGGCTGGCAAACTGAGGGGTGAGGCTCAGCACTTCCTGAAGCATCTGGTGCTGCCTCATGCCACACAGAGACAGGACCCAGGGTCATGCCTTTTATAATCTGACAGTTTGATATTTTGTGAAGGGGAGAATTCAGAGTCTCTTTGAGAGTTTGAATGCAAACCCCTCTGCTTCATCCACCGTAGCCCAACTGATCTTGCCTAGCTAATCTCTTTTCCTCAGGCACTCCAGTGGAAGTTTGTTAGAAAGGCTTGGGAAGTCCACAAGTGCCAGAGCTCCTTGGCTTCACAGTTTGGAGTTTTGTATAACCTGAGGGCACAGGGAAAAAGTGGGAAAGTTCAGTGTTTCCTGAGTGAGTTCAACAGACTCTGAGCCTGCCTGGGGCTGTGTGTAAACAGTAGCAGGGAGGCTTCAGTCCCCAGGGGCAGTGACTCACCAATTGACCTCCTTTTCTGTTCAGGTAGTTCAGGGTTCCCAGAATTTGACTTTCCCCCAGAAATCAGCACATCATCACAGGGGGAATCTCTGCTGGAAAGTTCTGTGTTGAGCAGCAGATGTGAAGTTAGTGTCTCCAGAGATCTCCATGGCACACTGAGGCAGGCAGCAGTTGTCTGTGGTGTGCACACCCCCCACGTAATTATATATGCTAAAAAATAATCCCTTATCACTTAAAATCCTTACAGCTCCTTGTTATGGTAATCCTTATTGTAACAAGGCTTCTGTAGGGGAACCTGCAGAAGGATCTTTCGTTTATTTAGGTTGCCCAGAGAAGCTGTGGCTGCCCCATCCCTGGCAGTGTTGAAGGGCAGGTTGGATGGGGCTTGGAGCAGCCTGGGCTGGTGGGAAGTGTCCCTGCCCATGCAGGGGGTGGAACTGGATGGGCTTTTAGGTTCCTTCCCACCCAAACAGGCTGGGATTCTGTTATCACATTGTGTTGAATCTGTGATAAATACTAGAGTAATTCTATCATATCTTATGTATTTTTCTTCACATTTTTAGGTCATTTATAGTGTGTTTATTGGGCATTTATGTCTTGGAGCTTTGATAGTCCATTATTGGCATGTCAGACCTGTACACCTCTAGAGCAGCAGCAATTTTTGCAGTTTGATTACCGATTCAGAATCCTTTGAAACAAGCTCTTGAAGTTCACCTTGGTGTTCACACATCTCCATGTGCCCTCACTGTGTGCCTGCTCGGGAGTCTCCTGCAGTCTTGGTGGAGATGCCAACATGTGGAGCGTGTGAGGAGGTGAATTTCTGCTAGGGAGGGCTGAGCTACACTTGCAGAAGAAAACTGGAAGCTCTTTTTTGCTGCTCTTAGTCCTGTAGATGAAGCTCTGGCTTGATGTGCTTTTGTAAGAAGGAGGAGCTGCTTTCTTATCCAAGTTCTTAGCTTCTCCCCGGTGACAACCTGCTGACCCTGAGGTGGCCAGTTCCAAGAAACCTCAGTGATAAATACCACGGTGTAATTCCTGATTGGGGTGGAAGGAGATTCTTGGAGTCATAGAGAAGTGTCTTCCTGCTGGTCTGTCTGACAGCTCCTCGGGAGGAGCTGAGCAATTCAGTTTGCAGTTAAGAAAAACCCCAAACCAACCCAGCAGTAAGTGAGAAGCACCAGTGGGCAACCTTCCAACACAGCCCCGAGGGGAAGCTGGAGATGGAAATACCCTGCACAATTTCCTGCTCAGCTGCCTGGTTTTAACTCCAGACTTTACCTTGGTTCTCACTGATGTTTTCAAACAGGTTTCTGACCTTAATAGTGACTGAAAGTGTAACTGTTGGCTCAGTAGACCGTGAACAAAATGCTAAGTCTGATGTCTTTAAAGTGATTGATGAAAGCTGAAGAGATGGTAGGAAACAAGAGTGATGAAAGGATCTGAAAAGGCATTTATAAATGGAAGGGGAGAAAAAGAAGTTCCTACTCCCTGCTTCTCTGCATCCAGAGACAGAAGCAGTTAAGCCAGATCTCTTAACTGAAAGTTAATGGTGAAGGTCTTTCCAGAAAAATGTTGTTTAGCTGCACTGTCAGGCTCTGGATGCACTTGGAGAACATGGTCCGAGTGGGTCAAGGAAAAGAGGGGTCAGTGGAGGGTCAGTCTGGGCAGAGCTGGTGAACATCTCCAGCCCAGGGTCAGCCTTTGCAGTGAGCCACTTTTCATCAGCATGGCCACGTCTGGTTCTGCTGGACTGCAGCATTCTTTGGGATGTGCTGAAGAGCTGAAATGAGTCCAGAGACCAGTGCCCACAAGCAGTTTTGGGGAGAGAGAAAGTGGATCCAGCAGAGCTCCTCCAGAGAGGAGAGCTCCTGGAGAATCCTCCTTCAAGCAGAAAGTGTCCAGTGCACACTACACATCACACAGCAGGGAGGCTTCCAAAAAGGATTTGCTTCTTCTCCCATGGCTGTTCTTTCTGGGTCTTTTTGCTGGTTGTAGCAAGCAGCAAGGCTGGGTGGTTATAAAGCTTTGAGTTTAACCACCTGAAATGGAAATTTGGGTTTAAACAACCTGTCTTCTGGGCTGCATCAAAAAGGCATGGCCAGCAAATCAAGGGGGGTGATTCCAATTTCACCATGCAAAGCTCTGCCTTGTAACTAGAACAGGGAAGAAAATTCCCAGTGTCTTCCTGTGTCACCAGCCTTGCTGCTGGTTGGATCATTTGAAGCACATTATTGATTTCTTTGTTCACTGTTCTGGTTATCTGTGAAATGCTAAGTGCCCTGCTGGAGTGATACTGGTGGTGTGTAATGTGAGAAGCTCCCTGATATTCTTTTGGGAATAGAGAGAGATGTATTAATAGCTGGTATTAATTAACTCTTCCCTCCAAAGGGGAATTTTCAGTGAGTAAATAATTTCTGACCCAAAGCAGAAATGGAATGCGGTCAGGATGTGTTTCCACTATGGCTGGATGAGTAACTTTAACAGCCTTTTCCCCCCAGTCTGTTTTGCATCATTTTCTGTTGGTGGTTGAGCTGTTCCAGAGAAAGCTTCACAAGTGCCCCTGGGCTGGTGGATTTTCAGGGAAGTGTTGTGCGTTTCATTATTTAAAACTCGTGGCTTGAAATGGAGGTACTGGGTTAACTTTGCTATTGGACCGGTGGCAGTTCCAGGGTTTTTTGGTGTGTATAAGGATTTTGGATTTCCCTTCCTTTGGGTTAATGTTTTCTAAGAACTGTCAGTGCTTCCTTTTTATCCAGGGCACGTTCTGACGTGCTGGCAGGAGACGTGCAGGGACAAGTCAGACAAAAGGCTGGTAAATGGGTTTGCAGTGTTGGTCCACAGTGCCATAATGTGTGTAGTTGTGGATCTGCAAGGTGTTGGTGATACAGAAACATCAAGGCCACATTGGGTGCCCTCAGTATATCCTTGACTATTTGAAAACCTGCCTGGGGACGAGGCATCCTGGGGCTGGAACACAAAATAAGAGCCAACCAGGGAGCAGTGATTCCTCTGAGGGTGCTGGAGGATATTTTGGTGCCTCCACTGTACAGTCATCTTAACATCTGCAGAGCTGCTCCAGCAAGTTTGAGCTGCTCCTGACTCCTTACCAGAATGTATTGTTGGAAGGTGCATTAATATTTGAAGGTTACTGGTGCTCCCCTGCAGCATAGTTGTCCTTCCTGGTGTGACACAACTTCTCAACAAAGGATCTTCCATCACACGTGCTTTGTAGAAAAATAATGGTGAGTCCTCAGCCATGGATGTCAGAGCCTGGCAGGGTGCAGCTCAGCGCTGCGATGCTGCTGCCTCCATCCTCAGCAGAAATGCAGGATGCCAGTGAAGTGGAAATGCTGCCTCTCCCCCGAGAGGCGATGCTAAATGAGTTCTCGTGGTTAATTATTCACAGTTCTTGGCTCTGGGACTGTCTGCTGCAGTACGTGTTGCGGAGGACGTGCAGAGGAGAGGACGTGTCAGGGAGGGTGGCCAGAGGTACAGATTCCTGCTTCTTCCAAAAATTGTTCCTGGTGGGAGGGAGCTCATCTTGCAGTGCATTCCCAGGAGTGATTCTCTGCTTCTTCCCATCCCAGGACTGTGAAATAACACAGTAGTAGGAGAATGAGATTCCAGCACAGCAGCTCCCCTCCAGAGAGCAGAGGAATGCTGGAGTGCAGCCAGCTTTTCCCCCTGCTCCAAAGTCCCATCTGCCAAAGGAGGGACTCCCTGCACATCGTGCTGCCAGCGTTTCCAGGTTTTCCTTGGAATGGTGAACAGGGAGAGGAGGTGTGCAGGAGGGGCTGAGCTGGCTCCAAGCTTTGAGCATCACGCTCCGGCGGCTGCTGCAGCGAAACAAAAACACTGAATCTGTTTCCCACTCCAGTGCCCCTCAAGTGGCTGATTTAATAGAGGTGGAGGCGTATTTAGTAAAGATAAATACCTTGGAGATCCTTTAAAAATCATTCCTCATCCATGTCACTGGAATGTGGCTCGGCAGTGGCAGGTTGCTAGTAGTGGAATGCTTCAGAGCACGTGTCGGGAAATGTCTACAACCTCACACGTGTAAGGGTTTTTTTTTTAGTCTGCTAAATCTCATTTTATTGAACCTTTTGGCTTTATCTCTTCCTGCGTCTGCTGCTTTTAAGCTCTGCCCCTTATGTAGGTCACACTTCCACATTTTATGCTTGAGCTGCTGTCTTGAAGCAGTATCCCTTGTAAAAGGAAAGAAATGTATCATCTCTATAGAAATAGGGCTTCATTTTTTTGTCACAGTAGTAGGAGCAATTTTCCCTTGCTTAAATCCCACTTTGCTTGGGTGTTGCTTGATTACTGCTCAACTTGAGCATTTTGAACTTGAGCCTGTGATAGGATTGTTCCTCCACAAGCACCTTAAGCTACTTGTAAGATAAAATTTGTACATTCCATGTCAGGAAGGCAAAAAAATGGACAGCCAGCCCTGTGCTCAAACTGAGGAGCAGCTCAGCTTCTGGGGGTCTTCAGAAAAAGTGAAGTGCCACTTACTGTTAAATCTCCATGATTTGAAAGTGGGGGGGGGGGAAGCTCTCCAGACTCCTTGGTCCAGGTAGGAGGGTGCTTCCCCCCTAGCATCATTATGAGATTTGTAGTAATGAACACTTGGAATTGATGAAGAAACAACATTTCAAAGTTGATTTAATTTCTGTTTAGTGGTTGATTTTTAATGTGAAACATTGCCCTTGAATCTTGGCATTCCTGTGGGTTTCACAGCCTTTCTCTCCACATCTTGCTCAGCATTAGAGATGAGACCTCATGTGAAGCCACTCAGCGTGTAGTAAGGCTGATCCAGCTTCATGTGTTTCAGAAGAGGTTTTTTTTAATATTAATCACTTCATTAGTGCAGAGGGAATCCTGTAGGCATGTGGTGTTGGAAGGAAGATGCCCAGATTACGCTTGGAGAGGCTGAGGCTCCTGTCAGGAGGCAGCTCCCAGGCTGGGGATTTCTCAGTTCCCAGCTTTCCTGGTCTTCTGAGATCTGCATTTTCCCAGTTTTTACATTTTTATTTCCAAATCAATCTTAATTTTGCCAGTGAATAACACCCCTCATAGTTGTATCTTTGCTATCCCTTTGCTACAAGGCCCTCTGTTTCTTTGGGCCTTATTTTGTCTCCAGTTTCTTGGCCAAGTTCAGCTCCTGTCCCCAGCATCTCGAGTTGCCTTCTGTCTGCCTTTGCTTCTGAGCTGCAATTCTTTGGGTGTTTTTTGGGGCTTAAAAAAAGAGGGTTTCATTCAAAATCTACTCAAGCCAGAGTTCTCTAGGGCATGAGAGCAAAAATACTAATGCTCTATTCTCCAGCAAATGGGACTTCTCAGGAGCAGGTCGCAAGTCTGTCTCCTGGGTCAGTCCCCTTGGGCATGTAATAAGCTGTCCTCTCTTCCCCCATGCAGACTTGCTCCCTGATGGGCATTATTTGTTTGCCAGAGTCTCTACACTAAGTCCACTTTTCTATTAAATATCATTTCAAGTTCACTAGAAGACTTTAAACTGACCAGGAACATGCAGCTTATCAGGACAGTGAGGCAGGTGCTCAGATCCCCTCCTTGCCTTGGCAACAAAAGGGACCTGCAGGGATCTCTCTCTTGTTGTGGGCTCTGAGGAACAGTCTGTGTTTGCAGAAGCAGCTGCTGAAGATAAAAGCTGCTCTTGGTATTTTCTTGCACAGGTAAATGGAGAAGAATGTCAATTTTCCCTGGAAAGTAACTCCCTTGAGTTGAAGATGTGAGGACGTTGCCCCTGTGCAGCCGCCTGCTCCAACGGGCTGTGCTTCCGAGCAGGTCTGGTCAGGCTGAGCTTGTCCCTACCCCAGCCTGGTTTCTGCCTTCAAGGATGGAGAAGAGCTCCTTGCTTGTTGTCTTCATGCTCTGCTCCTGTTTGAAGCTCCAAGCTGAAGTTTCCTAGGAGCTCAGCACTAGTACAGAACTGATTACAAAGTCTACAAAAAGTCAAGTTTGGACCATTTCAAACCCAACTGTGTTCTGTCTCTTGATGGCACTGATCCTGCAGCTCTTGACCCACTTCTAACACCAGTAGATGACCATGTTGTTAAGTCTCAGCCAAGTCTTTAGGTCTTGGCCATGGCTGGTGGTTGCTTTGGGTGATAATGTTCCTGTGTTGCCTGCCATGCCCTTTCTGCCCACTCCTCATCTTGGAGCAAGTTGGAGCAGAACAGATGCCCAGATGCCAGCAGCAGTAGATTCATGCCTTGTCTGCTGTAATCTCCAGTATGATCTGCTCATCCACCTGAGGGCCAGGTGGCCAGGCTGGAGAGCTCAGCCAGGCTGGAAGAATGGGCTGGCTGAAGCCTTGTGAGATCCAACTTGTTGTAAGGGCACGTAGCGATGGGACAAGGGGGAATGGCTTTAAACTGGAAGAGGAGAAATTTATATTGGACATTAGGAAGACATTTTGGTGTGAGGGTGGTGAGACTGGCCCAAGTTGCCCAGGGAAGCTGTGGCTGCCGCATCCCTGAAGTGTTGAAGGGCAGGTTGGATGGGGCTTGGAGCAACCTGGGCTGGTGGGAGGTGTCCCTGCCCATGGCAGGGGGGTTGGATCTAGAAGATCTTTAAGGTCACTTCCAACCCAGAGTCTGTGATTATCCTGCCCCACCACTCAGCAGTTGTTAGAGCACAGCTGGAACGTGAGAGGTTTCAGCTGGATATAAGGAGGTCAAGCACTGAAACAGGTTGTAGAGGTGTAGAGGGAGGTGGTGGAGTCGCAGTTCCTGGTGCATTTAGGAAAAGCCAAAGACCTGAGCAACCTGCTCTGACCTCAGAGCTGACCCTGCTTTGAGAGGACATTGGACCAGAGACCTCCTGAGGTCCTCTTACAGCAGAGGAGGGGAAGGCACATGGGTCATGCTGAGGAACATCCACCTCGACTTGCCTACAGAAAGGAAACCAGATACTGGAGCTCTTGTGGTGTGTAGGACTTGGTCACCTCGTGTTACTCACAAAGGCACGTCACATAGTTTTAGGAAATGTCCCAAGTTTCCTCCCTCCTTTATGATGCTGAGGATTCCAAGGGGCTTCTTCAAAAAACCTTCATCACCAGAGCAGAAAATACGTTGTTAATGCTGGGGACAAAGGAGAGGATTAGAGGCTCAGATCTGTGCAGCTTTTCTGGTTGGCTGCTGCTCTAACGTGTAGCGATGGAAAGGGCAGGATGTGCCCCGCGGGCACCGAGGAGCGACGGAGCGTGGGGGGGATGCAGCCAGAGTGCTTTGCCTTTGGGAAGGCTTGAGAGAGCTGATGGTTTCTGTAGAGCTTCATAGCAGCTGCTTGCAGGCTCCTGTGATCAAGCAGCATCAGGTTGTCACATGGACCTCTTACTTGCATGGCCAGGAGCTCCAATATTATGTTTTCATGTTTTGATGCTTCAGAGTCCCTGTGGATTTAGGGTGGTTCAGCATATGAAGCAAGTTCATCTACTTGTGTTGTGTTTTTTTTCTTTTTTAACCATTGGTCAGTAGATGTTCCTGCGTGCTTGGAGTGCCCTTCTGCAGAAGGGCAGTGATGGAGAAGGATTTGATATGGTTGGTGGACTTCACCTCTGTGAGAGTGTGGGATGTGACCATCAGGCTGAGTTGTCTGTAGTGTAGGGAGTTTCTAAAGGGCAGGCTTTGCTTTTTGACCACCAGGGTTACTTGAAAGTGCAGATCATTATTCTCCTAGGTCATAAATTCCCAAACAGCAGGGTACAGACCAGCCCACTCTGTCCTCTGAAGCTGCTGCATCTCATGTCCAGGCTGTGCAGGTGGACCCATATTGTCCTACCTCTGACTGGAGGATATTTGCTAAGGGCTGTAACCTGCCTCTTTCAGGCAGCAGCTGCTGAGCTGGTGCAGTCCCCTGACATCCTAGAACGTGGAAGTGACAGATTTCAACCAAATATTCCTAAAAGCTCTTGTTCTGAAGCTGAGCTGAAGGAAGAGTTCCTCATCTTTGTGCCCAAGTATTGAGTCCACCCCCAGTCCAGAGCTCCCACTCCCTTGGCTTTACTCTGGTGTGACAGTGAAACTCTTCCTGTGTTCACAGCCTTTCTTTTTTTGTTCAAAGGTTCTGTCATCCCACTTTGTTCCACATCATTGCCTGGGGCTTGGGGTGGAACAAGCTCTTCTGGAGGAAGTCTTGACGATCCATGTGTAATAGCTGCTTTTCCAACTAAAATACTGTACCTTTATTTAAGTATAGAAAAGTAAATGTAATTGGCTTATGCAAAATAATCTCCTCAAATGAGGTTTTAAAGCATCAATCAGCAAATTGTGGGTGCCTGAAGCAGGGGGATTCCAGTGGTTCCTTTGTGCAGCTGAAACATGAAGGTCTCTTATGGAGCTGATCCATGAGGGAGACCCATTGGAACCCTCCCTCATGTTAGAACAGGGGGGTTTATAGTGGAAATGCCTTTACAGCCCAGTTTTTACCTGTGTGTTTTCAGTTCTCCCATTAAGTGAATCCATTAGGCTCCACAGCTGCTCTTTTTCACCAAGTGCTCTTACTTTGATGCCTTCTTATTCTACTGCAGTTTGTTCCCCGGGCCTTCATTTAGGTGATTATCAAATGCCTTCTTGCTGGGGGTTCAGTAAAATTGTAAAACTCTCTGGGTGTTTCACTACCCTCATAGTAAAGAATTTCTGTTCTACTGTGCATCTGGAAGGTGTTTCTTGATGCTTGGAGAATTAGACTCTGTTTTTCCCTCCTTATCATTTCCATGTTTCACCTGAGTCTCATGATCATGTCTCTCCTCTTCTCTTGCAGGTCAGATGCCAGGACCTGGCTCCATGATCCCTGGACAACCCATGCCAGGCCGGATGATGCCAAGTGTGTCAGCCAACATCCATCCAGCCAGTGGTGGTCCCCCCCCACCTGGCATGTCCCCCATGTCAGGGAATCTCATTGGACCTCGTGTTCCTCTAGCAGCTCCCAACGGCATGTGTAAGTGGATCTGCTGCACAGAACATTTTCATTCCACCTGGGGTGGCTTTTCTGTTGCTTGCCTCATTGCTGCAAAAGTCATTGTGGTTGAAACCCCTTGATCTGCTGCAGGAATAATAGGATCTGTGCACATTGGCAGCCCAAGGCTGGTGCCAGAGGTGTGCTTGAAGCTTTAAGTGCTTCTCTCCCCTCTAGGCATCCAAACGTATATTCCATTGTCCTTTATTTTATTTATAACATCCCTTATTTTATTTATAATGGCACTAAAGCTCTGTGGTCATCATCAAAAACCTCTCTCTGGACTGAGGAAGAATGCACAGTAGAGGTTTGGGAATTAACTGTAGCTGAATCCTTACACAGTAGAGGTGAGAATACCATTCAGCTCAACAATGCCTTCCTGGAAACTGAGCACTGTGAAATTAAGGAGAGGGAGTCCTAATTAGGAGGAAGCAAAAGGTTTAGTGGGAATGTTCCTTACATGGTATTCATACCTCCACCTCCAAAACATGAAGCTGATTTATGCCAGCCAAAAAGCCTGAAGTCAGTAGCCACTGGGGGAACATGATTAGAATGGGGCCAGACTCAGAAACCCCAAGAAAAGCTGGTAGGGCTGGAGTAGGATCCTGGGTCACAGGTTCCTCAAGAAATTTGCCTGTATTAGTTGCAGCCTGGGACAAGCTGCTGCTCTGCTCCAGCACCACATTTAGAGTAACTAGCACCAGATGGGGAGGAATTGTGATCCCTTGTAGTACCTCTCTCAAAAAACACCTGGGAAAACCATCCCATTTTGGCTTCAGGTGAAGGTGTTGCTGAGTGCTGACCCATCGGAGTGAACATGAAAAGCTTCTTTGCTCCTTCTGCTGCTGCTCCAGCTTTCCCTAGTTTTCCTTCCCTTTTTCTGAGCCTCTACCACTGGGAATATCTGATGTCAGGTTGTATTCCTGCTTGCTGTCTTCCCTTACCTTAATTTCTAGGGTTTTTTTCTCTCCCCTACTGAGCAAGTCAGTCATGTTCCATTAGCATCTCCTCTCTGCACAAAAGCTGCCCTTTTGTATCCTTCGTTTCTTTCCTCCCACTTGGTGCATCTGTAAATTTCTCTCCTTTAACCTACATATTCAGAGCTTTTGAGTGCAGGCTCTGGTTGTAGGAGGTGCATTGTTCTATCTACTGTAAATACAAAAGGGCCATCATCAGAAGGTTGGAGCACAGAGCTGGGAGATGAGAAATGCTAGTTCCAGCTCTGGAAGTTGCTTGATGTGAACTTTGCCAGGTTCTGAGCTGTGTGCCTGGCACTCTGCTGTGAGAAACAGGGATGTTATTTTCCTCTGTTGGAGTCCACACAGTGCTTGGTGGTTGAAAAGCTCAATGAAACACTCAGTGAAGCTTCATGTGGAGCTTAAGAGTTGGAGAAGCTGCAACGATGGTCATTTCTGGGGCCAGTCCTTGCTGCTTTCCCCTTGGATGTGTCTTGTGTGGCTTATAGACACCTTGGCCTTGGGTTCCTTCTCCACTGTCAGCCCCACCTGTGCTGGGCACTGGGGAGGGGACACCTGGAATCCTGGGCTCAGGGCTGGGCCCCTCAGGACAAGAAGGACATGGAGGGGCTGGAGCGTGTCCAGGGAAGGGCAAGGGAGCTGGGGAAGGGGCTGGAGCAGCAGTCTGAGCAGGAGCAGCTGAGGGAGCTGGGGGTGTCCAGCCTGGAGCCAAGGAGGCTGAGGGGAGACCTGCTGGCTCTGCAGCTCCTGAGAGGAGGTTGGAGCCAGGGGGGTCGGGCTCTGCTCCCCAGGAACAAGGGATGGGACAAGAGGAACCGGCCTCAAGTTGTGCCAGGGGAGGTTGAGGTTGGATCTGGGGAACAATTCCTTCCTGGCAAGGGTTGTCAGGCCCTGGCCCAGGCTGCCCAGGGCAGGGGGGAGTCCCCATCCCTGGAGGGGTTTCCAAGCCCTGGAGATGGTGCTGAGGGACATGGGGCAGGGGTGGCCTTGGCAGGGCTGGGAGAATGGCTGGACTGAATGATCTTATAGGGCTTTTCCATCCAGAAGGGTTCTGTGGTTCCTGCTCACTGTTTCTCTGCTGTTTTTTGCAGATCCCCCTCCGGCCCAGCCGCCCCCACCAGCAGAAGGGGTGACCCCCCCTCCAGCAGGAGCCCCGCCAGCCTCAGCCGCTCCCTAAGCAGTCCAGGAAGAAGGAACTTCTACAGCAACATAGTGGTGACCAAAAATGAAACTCCTCAGTTACCTTCCGTTCCCTTGGGAGGCTCTTACCTCCCCCTGGCTGTGTCTGTGCACACACCCCCCTGCAAGCACATGTACACACTGCCTGTCTGCCCCCTCCCCACACCGCTGTAACCTTGGCAGCGCTCAGCGTTCCTTTGGGAATTCCTTCCATGAAAGATGCCAGTGGTGCCTCCATGTTGCTGGTGGGGAGTCCTTTACCCTTTGGTCTGCTTGCCTTTCAGCGTGGGCTCGACTCTGGTTTCTTCCATCTTGGTGTTTTGAGCTTTGGGTTCTCCTGGGGAGGGTAAGAAAGCGAAGGCCTTGGCTGAGCTGCTGGAGGCAGCACCTGCTCCAGCTGGGCTGTAATGTTTTGGGTTCTCCAGTTAGAGCAAAGCATCAGGATGGGATCCCAAACCAGTCTTTTGAGCAGAGAAGGAAAACCAGGGCGTGCTGCTGCACAGAAGGTGCAGGAATGCCAGCCCTGTCTGGGTACAGATCCCTGATCATTGAGGACAGCAGCCCCGTCCTGGGGCTGCCTCACTAACTTATTAAGGAGAGCGATCCCGTGCGAACGGGAACGACCCAATTGAACAAACCCCCTCGATGGTAGGAGTTTGGCTCCAGTTTTTACCTTTCTTTTGCCTTTGAAGGTGGTAGTTGAGCCTTCCCTCTGAGTAGTTTGGTCCAGTAGCCCAACTGAGGAATAAAACCATGATTTGTAGTCCCTCTTTTTGGAACATATACTTTTTACTTTTTAAAATGAACAAAACACACAAAAAAATTAAAAAAAAATAATTAAAAAAAAAAAAGTAGATAGAGAAGAAGTGCTAGAGTGTGGGGGTTGGGATGGCTGGGGTGCAAATGCCAGAGCTACCTCCTGGGGGTGGCTGAGGGGGGCAGAGTCAGCAGCTGTGGGATGGGACAACTAGGATGTCAGGGGGTGGTGGGGAAGGGACCAGCTTCAGCCAGCAAAGCTGGGAGCTCTCGTTGAGTGAGACCACCCGACCCCCAGGCTGCCACCATTGCTGGTTTGCTTGTCAGTGGTGACTGCAGAAAGTCCTTTGCTGGTTGTGGTCTGGGTTCTCCACCCTCTTCCTCATGTAAGAGGGTTTGACAGGTCTCCTTGCCAAGGTCTGAAGATTGCTTGCTTAATTAAAGAGCAGCTTTGCTGACCCAGGGCGAGATGGTGGTCAAGGCTTGACCCAGGAGACATCTCCCAAAGAATCTGAAACCCACAGAACCACTTAGACCATTAAAAAAAAAAAAAAGTACTTTGAAAAGCACTCAGGTGATTGTCTCAATGATGGGAATGGTTGAACTTCCCACGTCCCATGAGTGTGGAGTTACCATTTCTGGGCTGCCTTGGTACCTCCAGTGCGTAGGATCAATGCTTTCCACCATGGAGCTTGGAGAACCCACAGTGCCTACAGCAGAGGTCAGGGCCTGCCTGCCTTCTGCCTCCCACCAAGGAACTTCTCCCCCCATGGTCCCTTTCCCTCCAGGATCTTTGGGGTGAGCACGGGATTTTTCTGGTTTAGAAATAACCTCAGGTTGTTTTTAGTGTGATCAACTTCAGATCTACAGGATCCAGATGGAGACTTATTTTTTACTGTACTAGGGGTGATCCTACAGAGCACCTGGATTCTTGACACCGTCGTGTTTCTCTAGAAACAAAACATGTGCTGACTTTTTCATCTGATCCTCTGTACAGGCCCCAGTTTTATTCCTGCAGCACAGCCACCCAATTTTGTGAAATTAATAATAATAAAAAAGTGGTTTTTGTACAAACCTGGTGCTGCTTTGTCTGGAGCCTCCTTTCCCTCCCGGCGTGTCGTGGATGAGCTGAGGACTGTTGATAAGATCTGGGACTGGTTTGGGGGCTGCGTCTTGACTACAGCAGAATGAATAATGTAAATGCTGTGAATTGTTTAATTCAGATGCCTCTTCAGATCTTTTGGTCTCTCCCACAGGGCTCCAGAGGCTTCCAGGATAGTTTTTCTTTTTGGTGAAACTGAAACAGGGAATCCAATCTGAATTGTATCCTAAATTCTCCTGCTTCTTCTCCAGGTAAAGGCTTTGTTCCCTTGAAGAAGCATTCCTGGGCATCCTGGACATGTCCCTCATTCCCTGACGCTGAAGAAGAAAAAGCCCAGGGGTGGAGATGTGCCCCCAGGTCCAGGGCACCCCACAACCACCTCATCCCCAGCTGAGGATTCCTCCTCGGCAGCTGTGGGAGGCCCCTAGGGCTGGGGTCTTCTGCTGAACCCTCCCTTGGTGGGCTCTCAAGTTTCCCTGCTCCCATCCCTCCCTGCCCTTGTCCCAAGCCCCTCCCCAGCTTTCCTGGAGCCCCTTCAGGCACTGGAAGGTGCTCTAAGGTCTCCCTGGAGCCTTCTCTTCTCCAGGCTGAACACCCCAACTCTCCCAGCCTGTCTTCATTGGTCACAGTGTCAATTCTTGAACAGGTTTTTCTATGTATGGGCCTTCAGACCGTTGCAGTCATAGGGGCTGGCTAAGAACAGGATGTTGTCTTGGCAGAAATTAGAAGTGAAGTTGGCTGGAGGTCTAGAGGGAGTTGAGGACCACGATTCTGATGTCTGAAGGTTGGATCTCTGAATGATGTGGTGGGAGCCAGTAGAGAGAAAACTGATCCCTGAAGGCATGTTTAGGACAAAGCTCTAAACTCTTCTGAACTGTCTCAGTGTCCAAAGGCCAAGGCAATGGTGGGATCAGTGGAAGCCTCCCTGCTCAGCTTGTCCAGAACCTGTGCTGTGTGTTTGCTGATGCTGCTGGGGTGGGGTCTGCATCTTCATCTGAATCCTGCCATGCCTCCAGAGAAGGGAGGTCTGGTGGGCAGGTTTCCTTTCTTCAACACTGTTGCCTTGTTGGCAGGAGGAGCGATGGGACCGTGAACCAGGACCAGGTGTTTCCACCCCAACTGTGCTTGTCTCCACTTCCTAAAAAGACCCCAACCCTCCCCGGGGTGGCTGTGTCCTGCCTGGTGGTACCAGCTGCACCTCCTAGTTCCTAAAAACCTGCATTCTCTTTTTTTCCTGGCTGACTTAAAGCCAAAACTACACGTTGTGGCACCGAAGGGGTTTGCTGGGTGTGAGGCTGGGAGTGTGAGTCGTCCTCCCACCCCGTTGCTTCAAGAAAAAGGAAAATTGACACGGATTTGGTGAGGATTTGAGTGGATCTGGGTGACCTGCCAAGGGCTCTTGCTCGGCTCTCCAGGAACACTGTTGCTCTTTGTCCCGGCCGGCTCCCGCCTGCTCTCCGTGTGGGAATTTCCCTTTCATTGGAACCTGCTGCTGCTGCTGGGGGTCACAGCACAGGGACCCTTTTCAGCTGCTCCTGGAGCTCTTGGGCAGTGGGATGTGGTCTGAAGGCTGTAACAGGAAACCAGGAGTGAGGATCTGGGAGTTTTTTCTCCTAAATGCCCCATTTTCTCTCCTTACATGATGATGTGTGATGGGAACAACCTGGTGTCCTTCAGAGGCAGCACCTCTCTAGCACGTTCCCAGGTTTCTCCCACTGGGATGTTCAGTGGAGCTGGTGGTCACCATGTGCCAGCACTGAGGTTGCCCACCCAGGTCTGTGTCACCGAGCTGAGCAGGATCCACAGGGAGGAGCAGGATCCAAGGGGAGGAGAAGTGTTCCTGCATCTGGCCTGTGGGACCAGCGGGTGATCTGGTGGATGACAACCTGGACCAGCTACTTCCACAAGGCATGTTCAGCCCAGCCCCAGCTCGGGACCCTGAGGGACATCCCCTTGCCAAGCACTTGTCCACATGAGCCACCACATCCCTGCAGGATACGTTTCATGGAAGTCCCTTGTTCCCTTCTGGTGCTGGGGACCAGGATGCTGTAGAAGACACTGCCTTTGGAGGATGCTCAACGTGGAGCTGATTCTCCCCTGCTATAATTTTGACTTCAGATGCAGCAGAGTCTTGGAGGTCAGTGACCCGTGGACCTGTCGTGAGAAGGACAAGGTGTGTGGTCACCACTCCGTGCACCACCAGGGTTCAGCCCTTCTGCCCTCCCAAGCTTTTCTCCTTCACTTTCTGTTGGGTGAAGTGGTGTCTTCAGGCTGGGTCCTTAATTGTGGAGCAGCTGCTTTGATTGGTCCTGGCTCCCAGCAGCAGGAAAAGGAAAACCTCGAAGATAAAAAGCACTTCTGAAGTGCCTCTAGTGCCCTCTTTGCGAAATGGCAAGAACTGACCCAGTTCCTTGAGCTGGGAAGGAGGTGGGGAAGGTGCTGCAGCTCCAGCTGCCTCGCCCCAGGCCCTGGCAGTTTAACCTGACACTCCCTGCAGACCGTGTCAATGTTCACACACACAGAAGGTGTTGAACACAACTGGTGGGTGCTGTGCTTGGTCCTCGGGGCGTGGTGCTTGGTCTGTGGGACGTGGTGCTCAGCCCTGAAGGCCCAGCTGTCCACTGGCTCTTCTCCCCCAGCAGCTCAGGCCCATTTCCCTCAGGTTCCTCCTTGGCCTCTGCAGCTTAGAGCCGTGATGTTCTGGTGTTGAGCCTCTCCCACCTCGTCCCCCCACAGCCCCAGAGGGACATGGCTCAGACACGGCTCAGCAGGGACAGCACAAGGGCCTTGTCCCTCCAGCAGAGCCCCTGGCTGCCTGGACAATGGGGCTCTGCCTCCACCCCGAGCCTGGTTCTGCCTCCACAACATCAAATCATAGAATCCCAGATGGCTTGGGTTGGAAGGGACCATCCAGTCCCAACTCCCTGCAGGGACAGGGACATCTCCCTCCAGACCAGGTTGCTCAGCCTTGCTCAAAACTTTGAGCCAAACACATCAGCTCCTTGTGCAGGCCAGGGAGGGTTGTTCTTTTGGAAGACAACAGGTTGCTTATCTCTCTGACCAGGGGTGGGAGAGGGCCTAGAGGGCTCCAGCAGCGCCGGGCAGGTGGAGGTTGCAGCTCCATGGAGCTTTCCCCACTGCTGCTCCTGCCATCCTCAGCATCACCCCCATCCCTGGGACTTTGGGTGATGGTGGTTCTCAGGCCAGCTCAGGGTGGGGGACAGTCATGGTGGGGGGCTGGTACATGGTGGGTGATGTTGGGGTGTTTTGGGGGTGTTGAAGGTTGCAGGCAGCCCAGGGAGGAGGCTGAAGGTGGATTCTGAAGTCTCGGGGCTGAACCTCCCTTCAGCCACGGGTGTCACATCAGGGCTCATCACCCCAGAGCCACACCAGCCCCAATCATGGCAAACCTGTCCTAAAATCCTGTCCTAAAACCCCACCTGGCTGAGCTGAGCTTGACCTTCGGCTCAGGCTCAGGGCTGAGCTTCCAGAGAGGGAATTGCTCCCATGTCCCAGGGAGTGGTGCCTGCGCTGGGGTGGAAACACTGACCTCGACCATCAGTTCAGTTCAATGTTCCCTGGGCTCAGGATTTTTTTGCACTTTCCTGATACTCGTTAATTTAAAAAAAGAAAATGGAGAAGTGGGTGGTGTGAACATCCCTGGGACCTGGGTGAGGAGGGAGGATGTCAAGCCTGGCTAGGGGGAGGTGATGGGGGAAGCAAAAGCTGGTGGAGAAGTGCTGGCCCCAGCCTGTCCTGCCCCTTCATCAGCTTCCTGTTATTCCCAAGGTCTGGATGCAGCCGGTGTGGGTGGTGGGGGCACAGTCCTACCAGGCTGATGGGAAGGAGCTGGTGAAGATGAGGCCCAGGAGCCTGGTCTGCACTGCCCTCCAGCCTCCATCTGTCCTCAGGGTGTCCCTGATCCTCATTCATCCTGTCACCTTCACCCAGCTGGGTGCCGGAGCGGATCTGCCTCCAGATGCTGTTGGGGATTGAAGGAGGAAGGTGCCAACGTGGGGCTGCTCCGTGGCTGCCCTGAGCTGCCAGCTGGGATGAGCTGGGATGTGGGGCTGAGCCAAGTGTTCCCCATGGCACAGGCAGCCCCTTCCTGGCAGCTGGAGCCAGATGTGGGCAGGAGCACCGAGCAGGGCTGGGGGGAGAGGAGCAAACCCCCTCCTCTGGGTGTTTAGCGACCCTGAAATTCCTCCCCCAGCTGTGTGTCCCATCCCCTGGGACTGGGGGGGGGACAGCCTGGGGTTGGGGGTGCTGACACCCTCTTGTCCCCCATAGACCCTGTGGGATCCAGGGCAAGGTCTGCCCTCTCTCAGGACCCCATGGTGTCATAGGCTGGAGCTCTCAGTGTTTTTATCCCCAAGGGGACACCAGTGAATGGCCACTTGACCACGGCTGGTGGCCCAGGAGTGTCCCCTTGGTGGGCACCAGGAGTGGGGGGGATGCTCCTGCGTGATGTCCCCCAGGGCTGTGTGGTGACATGGGCCAGATCCACGCAGCCCCACTGGAGAGGAGGAGCTGGTGCTCTGGGCTGTGGCACAGGCTGCTCCAAGGGCTTGTGGAGCCTCCAGGCAGATGTGGTCTTGGGCTACCTGCTCCAGGTGCCCCTGCGTGAGGAAGGGTTGGCCCCAGGTGGTCTCCAGGTGGCCCCTTGTGCTTCCTGTTCCCTGCAGTTTCTGGAAGCTCCCGTGGGCTTGACGAGCACCAACCACTTGACCATGATCACCATGAGCCCTCACGGCCCAGAGCCACCCTCCTGCCGTGCTGGACAGGGCTGTGGGTGCAGGGTGGGTGCTGCTGCATCCCCGGGCTCCAGCCCCCTGCCCCTCTGACGATCCCTGTCCCTGGCATCCCACCCGTGCCTTCCCTCAGCCTCCTGCTGCCGTGGGGGGTCCTGGTGCAGGGACCCCCAGTCCCAGGCAGCACGTGGGACCCCCGGTGTCACTTCCCAACCCTTTTCCCTGGCTCTCACAGCCCTGTCCCCTCGTCCATCCCGGCGGCCCCTCGCCCGGTCCCCTTGGAAACGCATCCAGGGGCGGAAGCGTGGGGAATATTAAGCAGGTGCAGCCCCTTCAATCCCCCTTTGAGCAGGGACAGAGCAGGGACAGAGCGGGGCTTGTTCCCAGCCTGGGGAGCCCGGCCAGGAGCAGCGGCTGCTGGGGGGGAAGAGGGGACCCCCGGACCCCCCAGCCCAGCACCCCCAGCCACCCAGCACCCCACGGCTGCCCCTCTGTGGTGTGGGGTGACAGGGGATGGTGGGGAGGTCATGGCTGAGCTGCTGTGGGTCCCACGCAGGGGCTTGCGGGTGGGGGGGGGGGGCACCAAAGTGGGCTCCTCTAGGAGCACCCACTGCTCCCCAGGACCCCCGGCCCTGCCCTGAGCATCCTTCCCGGGTGCGGGATGTGGGGTGTGGGAGCAGCCCTGGCTGTCACCTCCCTGTGCCATGGGCGGGGGGGAAGGACACGCGGTGACCTTGGGAAGCCGCACCCGCCCCAGGAGGGGCCGGGGGGCAGGGGTGCAGGGGTGCAGCCCCTCGCCCGGGCAAGGGCCTGGGCTGATCCCCCCTGTACAGCTCGGGGTGTCCCCACATTCGTGGTTGTTTGTCCCCAGCACAGCCACCACCACCACCCCTCACAGGTGGGGCCAGGGTGGCGATTGCACCCAGGGTGGTGGTGCCGCCTCCTGCCTGCCCCCCCTTTTTCTGCACCCCCTGCCTGCCCCTCCTTTTCTGCACCCCTTGCCTGCCCCCCCCGCCCTCACCCCCTGACTGCCCCCCCTGCCTGTACCCCCTGCCCCCCCACTTTGTGCCACAGGTGACCCCAAGGCAGTGGCTTCACCCCGATGTTGAGGTCCTCAGGGGGGAGGTACTGGCCCCCCCAGGGCTGTGTGTGAGTGGGGGGGGCTCAGGGGTGCAGGTTGGGGGTCCCCTCGCACCAGCTGAGGGTACTGGGGGGGGGGGGGTTGTCCCTGGTGCTGGGGCAGTTTGAGAGGGGGTCAAGGAGGAATCCCAGTGCTGGGAGGGGGGGGGGGATGTGCCCAGTGCTTGGGGTGCTCCCCCCAGGCATGAGCAGTTGGGGGGGGGGGGGGGTCAGTGCAGGGCCCCGCCCATGCTGGGGGAATTTTTTTTTGGGGGGGGGTCTCAGTGCAGAGGAACCCACCCTCGTGCAGAAGTGGGTTTTTTGGGGTGCGAATGAGGAATCCTGGTGCCGGGCGGGGCGGGGGAAGTGCTGGGATGGGTCCCTCGGTGCTGTTTGGGGAGGGGGTCCCCGGCTCCTCCCGGGGATTCCGGGGAGGGTGTGAGGGGGTCCCGGTGCAGGGATGTCCCCGTCATCGTCCCCCCTGCCCCCCCGGGAGCACTTTAGGGGGCAGGTGATGAGTGAGAGATCCCCATGCTGGGGGGGGGGGGGTCGGTGGGAGCTGGGATGGGTCCCCCGGTGCTGTCTTTGGGGGGAGGGGGGTCCCCGGGTCCTCCGGGCGATGCTGAGGAGCGGGGGGGGGGGGGGGGTCCTGGTGCAGGTGTGCCCCGACACAGGAGCATTTGGGGTGGGGGTGTGGAAATGGGCGCTCCCCGTGCTGGGGGGGCGATGCTGGAAAGGGTCTCCCGGGGGGTGGGGGGGGGGGTTTGTCCCCGTGTCCTCCTGGGAACCCGAGGAGCGGGGTGGGGGGTTTCGTTGTCCCGTTCCCGTCTCCCCCGCTCCCCGTCGCGTCCCCCGGCGGGCGGGGCCGGTCTCTGCCACCGCCCCCCGCCCATCCCGGCTCCCCCCCCTTCTCCCCGGTTCCCCCCCCGGTCCCCCCCCCGCTCGGCGGCGGGAGCGCGGGGCGCGGGGCGCGGGCGGAGCCGCTGCCGGTGCCGCTGCCGGTGCCGGTCCCTCCATGCGGCCATGGCCCCCCGGCCCCGCGCCCCCCTCGCCCCCCTGGCCCTGGCCCTGCTGCTGGCGATCGGCGGCCTCGGTAGGTACCGGGGATGTGGGATGGGGGGGAGGCCGGGATTTTTTTTTGGGGGGTAGCGGGGGGGGTTTGTGCTGCGCCCCGGGATGGGCCCCGCATCCAGCACCGGGGGGATCGGTCACCTCGCCCCGGGGACCGATCCTGGCGCAGAGGTTTGGGGGGGGGGGGGGAGGGGGCACCTGTAGGAGGGATGGGGAGGATCGGGGGTGGGGGTGAGGCCGGATCCCCCGGTGGGAAGCGGCGCAAGGCGGGGGGGGGGGGGGGGTGTCTCCGCGGTCCCGGGCAGGGGCTGCATTCCTCTGCAGGCACCCGGGGACGGGGGGAGATCCCTTTGGGAATGGGCTGGATCCCTCGGAGGGGGCTGGAACCCCTTGGAGGAGGGGCTGGATCCTTTCGGGGGGCTGGATCCGTTGGGGGGGGGGGCTGGATCCCGTTGCAGAGGGCTGCATCCTCTTGCGGGGGGGCTGGATCGCATGGAAGGGGCTGGATCCCATGGAAGGGGCTGGATCCTCCTTGCCGGGAGCTGGATCCCCTTGCTGGGATGCCCCCAGTGACGAGCCTTTGGAGTGGGGAGGGGGGGGGGGCGTCTGGATCTGCTCATAAGGGGGCTGGGTCCCGTTGCAAGGAGCTGCGTCCTTTTCCAGGGCGGGCTGGATCCCTTTGGGAGGGGCTGGATCCCTTTGGGAGGGGCTGGATCCCCTTGGAGGGGGGGCTGGATCCTTTGTGGAGGCTGGATCGCCTTGGAGGAGGAGCCGGGTGCCCTGGCGGGGGGGCTGGAGCCCCTCTCAGGGGCTGGGTCCCTTGCAGGGGAGGGGGAGAGGCTGGTTCCCCTCGCAGGGGGGCTGGGAGAGCTGGGTCGGGGGGCGGCTTGGCTTGGGGGGGGGGCTGTGTTTGGGAGGGGAGCTGTGCGGCTGGGGGGGGGGGGGGTGTGTTCGGAGGCTGTGACTGAGGCTGTTGTAGCTGCAGGGTGGGGGGGACCCAGCAGGGTTTGCCCCTTGGGTCTCCGGGGGAGGAGGCTGTGAAAGACTCAGGGTGCAGACCCCCCCCAGCCCACATGGCCTGTCACGGTGCTTGGGGGGTGGGGACCCGCTGGGACCCCCCCCCCCCAAGGCTGCCACGGCCACGCCAGGGTACGGGGACCAGCTCTGATCCGTCTTTCTCTCCGTGTCCCCTTCCAGCATCCGAGCGGCTCCCTCAAAATGCCAGTGAGGCCGAGGCCTGGGAGGAGCGCAGCCCCCCCCCGCGCGGGGACCCGGCGAGCAGAGACCCCCCGGGGGGCGCCAGCAACACCACCGGCCCCGGGGGGGCCACAGCGGGCGAGGAGCCCCCGGCAGGACCCCAGCTAGAGCCCCCCGAGGGGGGCACGGCGGCCACCACAGGCCCCTCGGCCATCCCGGAGGGGTGCCGGGGGTGCATCGGGGAGGGGGACACCAGCGCTTTGCCCCCCAAATCCGGCTGGGCCGAAGACGGCCAAGCAGCGGTGACCTGGCCCGGCGCCGGGGGGACGGTGCCGGGGGCGCTGGGGACCCCCGAGGAGCCGGGGAGCGGCGAGAGGCCCACGAGAACCTCCCTGCCCAGCCCGGGGGGGCTGGGGGGGCTGACGGCCGCCCCGCCGAGCCCCCCCGGCCCGGCAGTGACCACCGACTCCGCCGAATCCGACTCGCTGCCGGCGGCCGGGGGCTCGGCCGCGCCACAGACCCCCGTGTTGGGTGACCCGGGAGACTTGGGGGGTTCCCCAGAGTTCTGGGGGGGCTCCTCCAGCCCGGCCCCGGCGCAGGGGGCTCGCGGGCGGACGGATCTGACCTGGCTGGAGGAGCCCGTCACCATCACCCCGGACCCGGCCGAGCTGCCCACCGACCGGACGGCCGCGGAGATCATCGACGTCGACTACTACGACATCTTCGAGGGGGGCGAGGGGCTGGGGGGCTTCCCCGGGGGCAGCCGGGGGGCGGCCGGCCCGGCGCGGCGGCGGGAGCCGGAGGGGGCGGCCACGCCCTGGGGGCTCCACGAGCTCTACGACGACTTCACGCCTTTCGACGAAGCCGATTTCTACCCCACCACCTCCTTCTACGCCGACGGCGACGAGGACGAGCTGGAAGAGGATGAGGAGGAGGAAGAAGACGAGGAGGAGGAAGAAGACGGCGGGCTGGAGGACGAGAACGGCCGCCGCCCCCCCGCCTCGGCCCTGCCTGGCGTCCAGCCGGCCCCGAGGGACCCCAGACCCACCGGCCGCCGCGACGGGGCCCCCCCGCAGCCCCCCGGGGTGTTGGGGGGCAGCCCCACGGCCCGGCCCCAGAACGGCTCCCAGTGCCCCAGCGGGTACGTGCGGCACAACAGCTCCTGCCGCTCCCTCTGCGACCTGGTCCCCAGCTACTGCCACAACGGCGGGCAGTGCTACCTGGTGGAGAGCCACGGGGCCTTCTGCCGGTAAGGGACGGGCACCCCAGGGCCCTGGGGGGCGGCGGGGGCGGAAAGGGGGCTCTCCATCCCCCTGCACCCCACCACTGGGCACTCCATCCCTCCCTGTACCCCGTTCTTAGGGTCTCCATCCCTTGCACCCCACCCCCAGGCTCTTCATCCCTTGCACCCCATTCCCAGCTTCTCCATTCCCATGCACCCCTTTCCTAACCTCTCCATTACCCTTGCGCCCCATTCCTGACCTCTCCATCCTCAAGAGCCCTATTCCTGGGCTCTCCATTCCCATGCACCCCATCTTTGGACTGTCCATTCCCCATGCACCCCATTCCCAAGCTCTCAATTCCCTGTTGCACCCCATTCCCAGCCTCTCCATGTCCCTTGCCCTCCATTCCTGGGCTCTCCATCCCCCCTGCACCCCATTCCCAGCCTCTCCACCCCTGTGCACCTCATTCCCAGTCTCTCCATCCCTTGGCCCCACGCAGCCCCATCCTGCCGGGGCCCCGAGGGGCTTTCCCTGCCCCCCAAGGGGCAAAAGGGCAGGAGTTGGGTCAGGGCTGAGTACCCAGAGCTCCGGGACTGCGGCGCTCAGCAGCCTTGGCAGGTTGTTCCCAGCTGTGCCCGCGGCTCCAGTGGCTGCCACCAAACTCACCCACACGGGGGGACCTGGGTGTTCCCCATGGCCACCCTCACCCCACCACTGCCAGGGCTGCAGGTGGGATCTGGGGGTACAGGGGATGAGCATCACCTGGGGATGAGCATCACCTGGGGATGACACCCTGACCCCACTCCTGGCATCTGTCCCCCACCTCATGTTTGGGGGTGGTGAGGGGGGTGTCACCCCACTCAGGGTGGCCCTTGGGGACCCTTTAATCTCATTGCCATGTAATCTCCCTGATGACAAATGTCAGCATCCCCCACCCCACACCCTGAGGACGCTCCGTGGGACGGGGACATGTGGTGGTGGGTTTCTGGGGGGGCCAGGGGGGTGTCCCTGACTCTGTGTGTGTGTGTCTGCGTGTGTCCCACCTCAGGTGCAACACGCAGGACTACACCTGGCACAAGGGCACGCGCTGCGAGGCCATTGTCACCGACTTCCAGGTGCTGTGCGTGGCCGTGGGCTCGGCTGCCCTGGTGGTGCTGCTGCTCTTCATGCTCACTGTCTTCTTCGCCAAGAAGCTCTACCTGCTCAAGACGGAGAACAGCAAACTGCGCAAGACCAAGTGAGTGGGACACCCCCCCCCTCCCCCCCCCCAAAAAATGTCCCCAACCCTTCCCTGCTGCCACCCCAATCATCACAGCACAATCATTTCCCGGCCGTGTCGTCGCGATGACACGGGGTGACTTGGGGGGGGGGGGGTGTTGGGAGGTGGGGACGTGGCTTTGTGGCTCCTGCTCCACCACAGTTAATCCTTTAAAGCCTCTCCTGACTGGCACCAGTTAATCTGCTGCGCTGGGAGCTGGGGCCACCAGCTGGGCTGGCCAGGCTGCCCAGAGGCCACCGGAGATGGCCCCCGTGTCCCCCAGGGCCAAGGCTGGCATGGGCCAAGGCTGGGGTCACCCTCCGCCCCACCGATTGCTGCCCACCTCCCTGGAGCCAGGGAGGAGGGAAAAAAACCCTCCCAGCCTGGATCCCTAACGAGCTGTTAATTAGCGCTTGGCAGTGCCAAGTGTAATTAGCAGCGCAGCTCCCTGCCAGCCCCTGGGTCTCGCTCCTCAGCCCTGGGAACCCGCAGGTCCTGCCTGCACCTTCAGACCTGGGGGCTGCTAGCCCCCCCAACCCCTGATCTGGGGACATTTAGCCCCTCAAATCTCCATCCCTAGGGGACATTTAGCCCCCAAACCCCAAAGCTGGGGCATTTAGCTCTAAACCCCCTGATCTGGGGGGCATTTAGCCCCCCCAAGTCCCCAGATTTGGGGGCATTTGCCCCAAGCCTCCACATCTGGAGACATTTAGCCTCCCCACACCCTCAGAGCTGTGGGTGTTTAGTCCCAAACCCCCAGAGCTGGGAATATTTAACCCCTAAATCCCCAGATGTTGGGGCATTTAGCCCCCACCCCCCCAGATCTGGGAGCATTTGGCCCCCAGACGTCCAGGTCTGGGGGTGTTTAGCTCCAAACTTCCATTCCTGGGGGCATTTACAGAATTTAGCCCCCAAACTCCCAAATGGCCCCTTGGTCTGGGGACATTTAGCCCCCAAGCTTCCAGATCTGGGGCATTTAGCCCCCAAACCTTGGACCTGAGGTAATTTATGCCCCGTATCTCCACCCCTGGGGACATTTAGCTCCCAAACCCCTAGAGCTGGGGGCGTTCACCTCAAACCTCCAGCTCTGGAGACATTTAGCCCCCCAGCTCCTCTGGGCTGGGGACGTTTAGCCCCAAACTCCAGAGCTGGGGACATTTAGCCCCAAGCCTCCATCCCTGGGGACACTGAGCCCCAAACTCCAGAGCTGGGGACATGTATCCCCCTCCCCAGGCCCCCAGCTCTGGGACATGGAGTCGACACGTGCCTGTGGGGCTTGGGGGGCGCTCGGGGGGGGTCCCTAGCCTCACCCCTCTCTCCCCTCCCCTGCAGATACCGCACCCCATCCGAGCTGCACAACGACAACTTCTCCCTCTCCACCATCGCCGAGGGCTCCCACCCAAACGTAAGGACACTCTCTGTCACTGTCCCCTTCCTCAGTGTCCTACCCGTGTGTCCTTCTGACTGGTGACATCTTGTCTGTCCTTCCCCCTGCCCCGCTGCCATGGTCCCCACAGTCCCTGGGGTGCTGGGGGTGGCATCACCACCGGGTCCCTCTGCACCCTCCTGTCCCCCTCCCACCCTGGCCACTGCTCTGTCCCCTCTCTGTGGGGTCCTGTCGTGCCACCCTTCCCCCTCAGTACCTAAACCAGGCCAGGTAGGGGGTTGGTGTCACCCCACTGTCCCCCTGCCCTGTCCCCTCCTGTCCGTGTGGCACCCTGGGGAGCCACCATCCAGAGCTGGTGGCTTTGGCTCTGCACACAGGTGGTGTTGCTGGCAGTTCTGGTGAGGGGGATATTGGCAAACAGTGCTCCTCAGCTGGGGCATCACTGGGGCACCACCTAGAGCTCTGTGTCCAGCTCTGGGGTCCCCAGCACAGGAAGGACATGGAGCTGTTGGAGAGAGTCCAGAGGAGGCCCCGGAGATGCTGGGAGGGCTGGAGCAGCTCTGCTCTGGAGACAGGCTGGGAGAGCTGGGGTGTTCAGCCTGGAGAAGAGAAGGCTCCAGGGAGACCTGAGAGCACCTTCCAGTGCCTGAAGGGGCTCCAGGAAAGCTGGGGAGGGGCTTGGGACAAGGGCAGGGAGGGATGGGAGCAGGGAGAAGGGTTTCCAGCTGGCAGAGGGAGCTGGAGATGAGATGTGAGGGAGAAATTCTGTGCTGTGAGGGTGGGGAGAGCCTGGCCCAGGTTGCCCAGAGAAGCTGTGGCTGCCCCATCCCTGGCAGTGTTGAAGGGCAGGTTGGATGGGGCTTGGAGCAGCCTGGGCTGGTGGGAGGTGTCCCTGCCCATGCAGGGGTGGGACTGGATGGTCTCTAAGGTCCCTTCCAACCCAAACCATCCTGGGATGATTCTATGATCACCGGCGGGCGGCACCGGCAGCGATCGGAGGAGGAAACACCCTGGAATGCTGCTGGTGTGGGCAAGACGTTTCCACCCATGTCCCCCCCAGCTCTGCTCTTCCAACCTTCTCTCTTTCAAACCCGAAACAGAGAGAAGCCAAGAGCTTTGCTGGGCGTGAGGAGGAGGAGGAGCCTCGGTCCCTCCAGCCTTGCCCGCAGCCGCTGTCCCCGTAGCGCCGGTCGGGCCGGCCCCGGCAAGAGGCTCCTGGAGCCCAGAGGACCAGTCTTGGGATGGATTTGGGGTCACTCCCCAGCATCTCCTTGGGGTTTGACCCTCCCTCATCCCTTCTGGGATTTGGAGACGGAGCCTGGTGCCCGGAATGTGGCCTAGTGAGGATGCGGAGGGGACAGTGGGAGCTGACACCCCTGGGAAAAAGGGGTTTTTGGGGACACGTGGTGCAGCCCCTCCATGGGCAAAGCCCTCCATGGCCCAGCAGCCCCTGTGGGGATTGCCAAGGAGCCTATGGAATGACCCCGGGCCAGCTGGGAATTGCCAGGAGGTCACTGCCCAGGAGATGGAGGTTTCCTGTCCCCATATGAGCTGGCCCTTGGGTGTCTCCATCCATCCATCCATCCATCCATCCATCCATCCATCCATCCATCCATCCATCAGCTCTGGTGACACCAGGACTGTTCAGATGTCACCCAGCACAGCTGGAGCTCAGCCTTGGTGCTGGGGCTCTGCTCTCCCCATGGATGTGGGACGCACTGGGGAGTCACAGCCCAGCCCTGGGGGTGAAGATGCTCCCGGCAGCCGTGGGGGGACGTTGGGAAGAGACATCCTGGCTGTGCCGCTAACGAACCGCAATAAACCCAACCTCTCTGGAGTTGCTAATTGGTGCAGGGGTGATGAGAGGAGCTGGGCTGGAAGTGGGAAGAGAAACGGGAGTGGGGGGCATGGCTGGAGGGGTCGGGGGGGTGGCTGGCGTGGCTCTTGGGTGCTGCTGGTGAGCGGCTTTGGGTGCTGCTGGTGCCCCGAGGTGGGGAACCCGTGGTGGGGAAGGGCAGAGTCCCTGCTGTCACCTCCATGTCCCCCCACCCCGTGCTGAGATGTGTGCTGGGGGGGGGTGGGACATTGGTGTCCTGCCTGCCAGGATGCAGAGCCTGGCTCTGGTTGCTGGCTGGGCCATCGGTGCCTTCAACCCAGCCCCACTTACTGCTCACCTCCCCCGTTACCCCAGCGTCCCCACAGGCGCAGTCACCTCCTGACCACCCCCCCAACACCCCGTCTCTCCCAGCAGGATGATCCCGGCGCTCCCCACAAGCTGCAGGATTCCCTGAAATCCTGCCTGAAGGACGAGGAGCCCTTCAACATCCACAACTCCACGTCTCCCCGGCACGACGGCGGCAAAGGGGAGCAGGAGGGGGCCGAGCTCAACTGCCTGCAGAACAACCTGACGTGAGCTGCCGCCCCGGCTCAGCTCCCTGTCTTCTCAGTCGTTTCCCCCACTCCCTGGCATGCTTTGGTGTGTTTTGTACAGAGGGAAGAACCCAGAAAACAGGCAAAAAAAAAGAACCAGAAGGCAGCGCCGAGGGCTGGAGGTGGTCCTTGGGCTCCTCGTGTCCCGGGGGGCTGGGGGGCTCGTGCTCCGTGGCTCTTGCTTGGGTTCCTGCAGCTGTGGGTTCTAAACCTTCTGCCCTCCTGCAAACAACTTCTTTTGTACTCTCACCCCATTTTTTTTTTAAATTTTTTTTTTGACAGACAAGTAAAAACGACACGAGGGGAAAAAAAAAACCAACCCTGCCACAGAAAATGACAAAAACAAACAAACAAACAAAGGGAAAGATCTCAAAATAAAACTTTTGGGTTTTTTTCTTTTTTTCTTTTCCAAGTGAAGCCTCTTGCCTCCCACCTCCTGACACAGACACTGCAGCTCTGGTCCCTGCTGCCCCAGGACCCCTCTCCGTGTCACCCAGGGTGGGCGGTGGGTGCCAGGTCCCCATCCCCAGCTCGGGGGGGCACAGTGTGGGGTCCTGCCCTCCTGGAAGTGCTGGGATGCAGCCTGGGGTGGTTGGTGGAGGTGGCCCTGCTCCCTGGGTCTGCTCTGTCCCCATCCTGGGGTGTCCCACCCCCCACAAGGGTGTGAACATCATCACCACCACCTCCTGCCCCTGCACCTCCTTTCCATGGAGCTGCCCAGGATATTGGTGGGATTTGGGGATGAAACAGCCTGGGATTGTCCATCCCCAGCTCCTCGTTTCCATCCAGCGAAACCCCCGGCAGCTTCGGCTTCTGCTGGTGGAAATCAGAAGCACACACCCCACATCCCCCCCAAATTTCACCACTCTGCCCTTTTGGGGTTGGGGGGGGCGTGTCTCTCCCCTCCATCCCGCTTCCCACAGGAGCCAAGTTTCTTCCAAAGATGGATTCATCCATGAGCCAAAACTCGGGGCTCCTCAGGAGAGAGGACACGAAGCCATCCATCACCACGCTCTGGAGCTGGGGGTGCAGAGCCCCCCACCAGGGCAGGGGCAGCTGAACCCACAGCTCTACGTGTTTCCAACCTTCCTGATGCTTCCCATGAGTTGCTGAAAAACAAGGGCTGGTGTTGGGAGCAGCAGATGATTCCCTTGGGTCTGACAATGTGGTGCCAGGAACTGGCCCAGCACCATCAGGGCTTGGGGTTTTGCTGTTTCCCCTTCCAACAGGGAATGTGGGGCAGGTAAAATCATGGATGCAGCACCAGGACAGCATGGACACACAGCAGGAAGAGATGGCTGGGGGGAGAGGGATGTGCTGGGGGGAGCAGGAGCCTGGCTGAGCAGGGCAGAGAACCTGAGTAGCAGGAGTGAGGGGAGAAGAAACGTGTAGGGAAAGGGATGTTGGAAGGGATTGGGAATTGGGAAAGAGGTGGGGTTGTGGGTGGGAAACGCCTGCAGGGCTGGGAAGAAGAGGAGGGAAGGGGCATGGTGGGGTGGGGGAGGCCATCCCACCTCTCCAGCTGCCCTTGGAGGGAGTCAGCGGGGCTGGATGTGGGGTGAGACAGGGTGGGATGGGGCAGCTGAGGAGTGAATCCAACCAGCAGAGCTGCAGCTGTGTGTGCTGGGCTGCAGGAACTCCCCACTCCTCCCTGGGATCCTCCCCACGGATCCAACCAGATGCTGCCTGGGAATGAGGAAGATCTCCCGTGTGGGGAAGAAGCAGCTGGGAAAAATGGTCACCTGGCTCATCCCTGTTTTGGTGGCCAGCAGCAGGCAGCTCCCCTGCCTGGAGATGGGGCTGCAGCTGCCCCTGCTGTGCCCCTTCTGCCTGGAGGTGAGGCTGGAATGGCACATCCCATCCATCCTGGCACATCCCATCCATCCCAGCACAGCCCATCCTTCCCAGATCCACCCTGGCTTGACACAGAGGTGCCCACCTTGCTGGGTGAGTTGGTGACTAAGTTTGCTTGTCCTTTACCCATTTTTTTCCTTTCCCACCCATTTTTTGTCCTCCCCCACCCATTTTTGTCCTTCCCCACCCATTTTTTGTCCCTCCCCAGGAGCCCAGCCCCTCGGTGGGCAGCAAAGGGGCAGTGGGGGACCAGCCTCTCCCCCAGAACAGCTGTAACCCTGGGGTGTCACCCCCGTGTTGAGGAGCAGGGAGGGGTGGCAGGGACAGGTGCCACCCTCTCCTGGCCCCCCTGGCAGCAGCTGCTCACCCACACGGGCTGCAGGGACTTAACGGGATTCCAGGAAAAACTGGGTCACTGGGATTTAAGCAGCTCTAAGGATGCTCCCGTTCATCACACGTCCCACGGGAGCTGGGGGGGGACTAGGGGGGGTTGTCCCCTTGTCCCTCTCTGCCTGGGGGGACCACCACGACCCCCGTAACTCCCCTCCTGGCTGTGGCCCCTGCTCGGGACCCCACTCACCTCCCTGCCGGGGTCCTGCTTCCCACCTGGAGACACGCTCCGTTCCCGGCCCCGCACCCCATCTTGCTGGGGGCTTTGGGGGGGGTGGGTCAGTGTCCCTCGCTGTGCCTCGGCTTCCCCGCTGGGGTGACAGCACCTCCCCAAGCCTCCTGCTCGGAGGGATTCCCGAGGGGAAGCAGGGCGGGATCCCCGGCCCCAGCGGGGGCAGCGGGAGGAGGGAGCAGAGCAGCCCCGGGCTGGGATCCAGCCCCCTCCTCACCCCGGGCTCTGCTCACCTATTAAATTGAAATGCTTGGCTGGTCGGCGGGCAGGGGAGGCGGCCTTTGGTGGCCTTTTCTGTGGCCTTTTCTGTGGCCTTTTCTGTGGCCGGGCAGGGGAGGCGGGAGCCCGAGGGACGGGAACTGGCACCGGCTCCTCAGTCCCCCGGGTCACCCCGTCCCCTTGGCAGCCCCGGGGCGGGGGCTGAGCCGCCACCCCCAGACAAGGAGCCTTTCTTCCCGCTGCCCGGCCCCGGCAGCAAGGGCTGCAGCCCGGCTCTGCTGCTGAGCGCAGGGTCCGGCAGCTGCGGCAGAACCCCCCGTGTGCCGGGACAGGCGGAGCTGCTGGAGGGCAGGGGAGCAGAAAGGGACCTGGGGGTCCTGGGGCACAGCAGGGTGACCATGACCAGCCGTGTGCCCTTGTGGCCAAGAAGGCCAATGGATCCTGGGGTGGGTTAGAAAGGGGGTGGTTGGTAGGTCAAGGGAGGTTCTCCTGCCCCTCTGTTCTGCCTTGGTGAGGCCACTTCTGGAATGTTGTGTCCAGTTCTGGGCCCCTCAGTTCAGGAAGGACAGGGAACTGCTGGAAAGAGCCCAGGGCAGAGCCACAGAGATGCTGGAGGGAGTGGAACATCTCCCTGATGAGGAAGGGCTGAGGGAGCTGGGGCTCTTGAGCTTGGAGGAGACTGAGGGGCGACCTCATCCATAGTTACAGACACGTTCAGGGCAGTGTCAGGAGGGCAGAGCCAGGCTTTGTTCAGTGATGTCCAGGGACAGGACAAGGGGCAGTGGGTGCAAACTGGAGCACAGGAGGTTCCACGTGAATATCAGAAAAACCTTTTTGCTGTGAGAGTGCCAGAGCCCTGGGACAGGCTGCCCAGAGAGGCTGTGGAGTCTCCTTCCCTGGAGACATTCAAACCCCCCTGGATCCTGTGTGATGTGCTCTGGGTGACCCTGCTCTGGCAGGGGGGGTTGGGCTGGGTGATCTTTCCAGGTCCCTTCCAACCCCTAAGATCCTGGGATTCTGAACCCCAGGAGGTAGAGGGAAGGGGAGGAGGAGGAAGGGGGGTTGGTGCAGACCCAGGCTGCTGACAGAGGAGGCTGAGAATTCAAGGGATTTGCTGGGTTTTGTGGTTAAAAGCAGGTTTCAAAAATGTCAACTGCCAGCAGATGTCTGCTGTGGGAGAGAAAATATTGTGCTCTCCCTGGGCGTGGGAATTGCAATAAATAAGAATTCTAACCAGCACACACAGCCTGGTGAGGTGTTTCACCAGAGAGTCATCACAGGGTTGTTTGGGTGGGAAAGGAACCTTAATGCTCATCCAGTCCCAACCCTCTGCCATGGGCAGGGACACCTCCCAGCAGCCCAGGCTGCTCCAAGCCCCATCCAACCTGCCCTTCAACACTGCCAGGGATGGGGCAGCCACAGCTTCCCTGGGCAACCTGGGCCAGGGTCTCACCACCCTCACAGCCCAGAATTTCTCCCTCACATCTCAGCTCCAGCTCCCTCTGCCAGCTGGAAACCCTTCCCCCTGCTCCCATCCCTCCCTGCCCTTGTCCCAAGCCCCTCCCCAGCTTTCCTGGAGCCCCTTCAGGTGCTGGAGGTACCTACTAGTTCCTGAACTTCAGCAGTTAAAGCCACCTCAGAGTTCTCAGGTAGCAACAAGGGATGGTGGAGGTTTTACATGACCAGGTCCAGTTTGGGGCATGACACTTCAGGAAAGATGCAGCCCATGGGAGAAGGCTCAGGGGAAGCCAGAGGAAAGGTGAGAGATCCAGAAAAGACATTCTCTGAGAGGTGGGGTGGGCAGGGTGCAGAACTGAGGACCAAGTTTGGACTTGACCATCTGAAAGGTCTTTTCCAGCCAAAACAGTTCTGTGATTCCATAAGGGAGACATGAGAACAGTCTCAAAGGGTGTGAAGGGCTCCTTCAAACAGGCTGGGGACAACCAGGGTCTGGCGTGGCCTGTCAGAAGACCCCAAAGAAGAGTGAACTCCAAATGATGAACCTGAGTTGTCAGAAGAGACACAACTTGCACGTATGAATTGAAGTCCTTCTGCTGCAGCTCCTCGGAGTCTGGGCCTGGAATGAAGATGTCCTTTTCTGAGGTGCTCCAAAGAAAGCAGCATGAAAATGTGGTTCTTGCTCCAGAGAGCTCAGAATGTAGCTGCAAGGCACGAGACAGCAGATGGAGACAATCTGTTGGGTGGGAGAGCACAAAGGAAGAGTGAGACAATTCTGGCTGGCACGGCAGGCAGAGGGGATCAGCCAAACCTCCAGAGCCTGGGAAAGAGACTTCAGGAGGGATCTGGGAGAAGATGAGGAGGTTCCTCTGCTGCTTCAGAGCTCCAGCTTTTCCAGACTTGGAGGGTGCATGTCTGGGGCTCTAGTGTGTCTTGTTTTAGATGAGATATTGGGGAAAAAATCTATTTACTGAAGGAGTGGTCAAGCACTGGACAGGCTGCCCAGGGCAGTGGTGGAGCCACCATCCCTGCAGGTCTTCAGAGTACGTGTAGATGTGGTGCTGAGAGACATGGTTTAGTGGTTATGGTGGGGTTGGGTTGATGGTTGGACTTGGTGAGCTTAGAGGTCTTTTCCAACCTCAGTGATTCTATAATTCCACGATTCTGTGGTGAGCCAGGCCAGGGACAGCGGTGTGGAGAGGAGAGGTGGAGCTCTGAAGTTGCCTCTATCGTCCTCAGGCTGCTGGGAGTTTGTTGTATGTGAAAAAAGGAGGAGGCAGGAAAAGAGGAGCAGTGGGAGAGCCCCAAGAGTCAGGAGGGTGAGAGGGAAGTGCTGCAGAAAGGGGTGATGAGAGAGGCAGGAGGAAAAGCAGGTTGGGTGGGTGTCAGGAGGGTGGGCCAGACTCTGCTCAGGGGTGTCCAGGGACAAGGGGCAATGGGCACAGGCTGGAGCACAGGAGGGTCAACCTGAGCATGAGAAAGTATTTCTTGACTGTGAGGGTGACAGAGCCCTGGGACAGGCTGCCCAGGGAGGTGGTGGAGTCTCCATCCCTGGGGACATTCCAAGCCCACCTGGATGTTCTTGTGGGATCTGCTGGAGGTGACCCTGCTCTGGCAGGGGGTTGGATCAGAGGATCTCCAGAGGTCCCTGCCAACCCCACCACTCTGGGGCTCTGTGTGTGATATGGGGCAAAAAGAGGAAGAGGGTGGGAAGGGTGAAGGATAAGGGGATGGCAGTGATGGGAAGGGCAGAGGAACTGGCAGAGAGCAGGGCCTTCCCAGAGCCCAGCACCTGCAGCTGGCAGAGCAGAAGGGCTGTGTCTTCTCTGCCTGCTCTGATCCATTTTGCTCTCAGCCACCCTCAGGATCTCACTGCTTCCCTGACGAGGTGACTTCCCCCCACTGGATCCCTGCTGGTTTCCAGGGATTTTTCACTCTCTGCTGGAAAGGGTCTGGACATTCCTCCTGGAGAGCCTGCGGGTGTTTTGCTTCAAATCAGTAAAGTGAATTGTAAAGGTGACCTGAAAATTGAATCAAAACCTTCTTCTGAGCTGCAGAACCTCCTCCCTGCCCTCGTGCAAGCAGAGGAAGGAGCAGAGGAAGATGCAGATGTGCACCCTGGTGCTGTCACACCTTCTCTTCTTTCGTAGGTGTCTTTCAAAGGCAGCTCTGGGCTCAGACATCCCAGCTGTTTTACCACAGCCTCAGCCACCTGAATTCATGTTTATTTCCCCACCCCTCCTCCCTGGAGCTTCCCCCCCCTCCCCGGGGAATCACAGACTGGAGGCTTTGTAAAGACTTGTGGGGCTGTCTCTGCAGCAGAGCTTTCCCAACCACTGGAATGTAGGAGGGCACTGCTTGCTCCCCGGGTTTTCCTTGGGTCATTTTAAACCTCTGGGTTCCTCAGCCAGTCCCCAAGTCCTGTGCTGGCCAGGGCAACACCTGCCCCTCATTCCAGCAGGCACAGGGGAGATCTGCCAGCTGCCAAAAAAGGGGAAAAAAACACCCAAAATGGTGCCCAAAAGGCCAGAAATGGTGTCCAAACAGGCAGTGCTGCTTGGAACGAGGGGCTAACCCATAACCAGCTCTGCTGTTTGCTGCTCCTCTGCACAGCAGAGACAAAAAGATGTCAAAACCCGTCACACATTGGTGGCCAGCACGACCACAAGAACCCCCTTTTCCCCAGATTTTCCTCTGGAAAAGAGCACTTGTTAACAGCAGGGGTGGGGACCAGGCCCCCTCTTCCCACTGGCTGTCCCGGGCAGGGACCCACTGGCTTGGAAATTCCTTTCAAAGCCTGACTCTTGCACTTCTTCTGAGAAACCCAGCACCTGGTCCAGCTCACCCATTGTTCCTTCCAGCTGCTTTTTCTGCCATGTCAAGGCCCCGCGGGGCAATGTGGGGGCTGGACTCATCCCCCTCCCCACGAGCTGAGCTAAAGGAACAGCTCACCCCTTCCCTTTCTTCCCCCCTGGCCTTTGACTCAGCCCAGCATCTGCTCCCTGATTAACCTCCTCTGGCCTCCAGGCACCACCTCCCAGGACTGCCAGCACTTTGCCAGCAGCAGAGGAGCTCCGAGGAGGCAAGGAAACCCTCCCTCCCTGGGATGCTCCTTTTGCTGCGGGGTCAGTTGGTTTGTGGATTCCAACCCAGAGGGAGGGGGAATATCCCGGGTAGCTCAGCAACAGGCAACGGAGGCATCCGGGGTGCCAGCAAGGGGACAATCACAGGAGGTAAATCAAAGTGCCTCCTCCTTGCAAATCCTTCTCCACACGCTCCCACGGAGGAGCTTTCAATTCACTTTCCCTGCCACCTTGAGAATCCCCCTGGAGAATCACCTCGGGAGCCACCGGACGGAATCGCCTGGATCCGTTCAGCTCTTGGGTTTTTCTCCCTGCTCTTGGCCCTGAGTTTGCTTTTTACCCGCTGGCTGGAGGGAGAGGAGCTGAACTGCAGGGAGCTTGGTTACCTCGGGCTGCACAGGGCAGCTCTGGACAGGATTTGCTGCCTGGTACCTGCAGCTGGGAGGGAAGGGGCAGAGGCTTCCCCAGCAAAATCCCCGCTGCCTCTGGGGGAAACGTGAGGAGGAATCCACTCGGGAGGACAAGAGGTGTTTTGAGAGATGCAGCTGTGATTCCCGAGCCGTTTTGGGCCCTTTCCCACTGCCAAGAGAGAAGAGAGGGTTTCACATTTCATTTGCAAGGCGTTTGGGGCTCTGCAAATCCTGAAGGAGGCGGGAGGAAAGTGCCCCAGGGAGGGACAGGGAGGCAGCGGGGGCAACGAGGTGGCCTGGAAAGGGAATATTCCCTTCCAGGGAGCTCCCAGGTGGGAACATCAGTGGGTTCTCCTCCCTCTGGTGCTGCCTGAGCTGCAGAGAGGGGCTCTGCAGACAAACCATCCGAGCCAGGGGGCAGGAGCCAGGGATTGAGGGCACAGAGCGGGGACTGAGCTGGTGGCTGGGCTCCCTGAGACCAGCCCCAGGTTCCCAGCCCTGGGAACGGGCAGGAACACAAAAGCAAAGTGATTTGGACTTTTAAAGAAGCTTTCAGCTGGTGTTTGCACAGAAACCATCAAAGAGTAAGAGAGGAAGCCCTTTCACAGCTGAACAACTCGTTAAAAGAAGGAAGCCAACCACTGGCACAAGCCATGGGGTCCCAGGGGGTCTCCCAGGGCCTGGGCTGGGATCTGGCTTTTCCAGCATGTTCCTTAACACTCTGAGGGAGGGATGGAGAACAGGATGCTAGGTTTTACAGATATACATACAAACAGAGAGAATGCACGTGCTTAAAGAGGGAAATTCAGGTTGGACATTAGGAAAAAGCCCTTCCCTGTGAGGGTGGGGAGAGCCTGGCCCAGGTTGCCCAGAGAAGCTGTGGCTGCCCCATCCCTGGCAGTGTTGAAGGGCAGGTTGGATGGGGCTTGGAGCAGCCTGGGCTGCTGGGAGGTGTCCCTGCCCATGCAGGGGGTGGGACTGGATGATCTTTAAGGTCCCTTCCAACCCAAACCATGCTATGATTCTATGAAGTAGAGGAAATAAAAGAGCAGCTGCAGGGTCTCCACCAAGAGTCCATCCAGCCTTCCTGCAGCAGCCATGGAACCAGAAGGTGAGGGGAGCTGGGGGCCAGGGCAAACACTTCTTGTGATCCCAGAGCCCTTCTCCCAGGCCTCAGGTATTGACAGCTCAGGGACTTCCTGAGCTGCTGGGGGCCCTCAGGAGATCTCTTTACCATGGAATAAACATAGAACCATGGAATGGTTTGGGTGGGAAGGGACCTTAAAGATCACCCAGTCCCACCCCCTGCATGGGCAGGGACACCTCCCAGCAGCCCAGGTTGCTCCAAGCCCCATCCAACCTGCCCTTCAACACTGCCAGGGATGGGGCAGCCACAGCTTCCCTGGGCAACCTGGGCCAGGCTCTCCCCACCCTCACAGCCCAGAATTTCTCCCTCACATCTCATCTCCAGCTCCCTCTGCCAGTTTTGAGCCATTCACCCTGGTCTTCTTGCTCTGTGCCCTTGTAAAAAGTTTTTTAATTATGATGCAGCCCAGGCTGAGGTCTTGATTCACTTTCCTAAACCCACACAAACCCTCAGGAGTGATCACTTGTGGTTCTGAAGAGCCCCAGGCTAACCTGGGCAGGCACCTCCTCCCTCCTGCTTGGCCTTTATTTATTAGCATCGTTGGATGCCCCCTAATGCTCACAGCAGAGGAGACACTGCAAGGAGAGGGTTCAGGCTGGAAATTAGGAACAATTCCCTCCTGGCAAGGGTTGTCAGGCCCTGGCCCAGGCTGCCCAGGGCAGGGGGGGAGTCCCCATCCCTGGAGGGGTTTCCAAGCCCTGGAGATGGTGCTGAGGGACATGGGGCAGGGGTGGCCTTGGCAGGACTGGGGGAACAGGTGGGCTGGGTGACCTTAAAGGTGTTTTCCAACCCAAACAATCCTGTGATTCCATGACTCTCAGGCTGGTGCATCTTCTCCCCAGGCCCCTTGGCACATCCCTGGCTCCAGCACGTCCCTCCTCAGCTGGACCCTCCACGGCTACGTGGTGAAAACCAAAGATTTCCAAAAGCTCAGGTGGGACAAGGACATGGGAGGGTGAATCCAGCCCCCCAGAAATAAAATAAATTAAATTGCAAATTCAGGCACACACAGACAAAAATGCCACTAAACCATGTGGATGTTTTTGGTTACAGGCTGTAAATGTGCTGCTGCTCCTCAGCTGGGAGCTGCTGCAGCTCCTTCCCTGGGAGTGGTGAATGAATGCTCAGCAGCCTTGAAATGTGCTAACAGCTTAATAGGAAATATTAAGAGAATAACTGCCCCCTCCCACTGTTCTGGACCAATTCTATCTGCCATATAATAGCCCAGGGGCCTGCAGGTGGGAAAGGGGGGAGTGTTTCTGGGCTAGGTACTGATGTGGGGGCCACTGCCACTAGGTCTGAGTGGAAAATAGTCACTGGTGGTGGCAACTGGGATCCAGTCCCATTTATCAGCTTAGTTACTGATTGGGGTGGAGGGTCAGGCAGGCTGGAGGCTGACAGGGTTGTTGTGGAGCTCAACCATAGAAAAAGGTGAAGTCCTGCTGCAGCCCCCCCAAGGCAGAGAAGGGCCTGGTGGGCACTAGGAGCTGTGCTGAGCCCCCCCTGCAGGGCTGGGAACAGCTCTGGGGTCCCCAGCACACGAAGGACATGGAGCTGTTGGAGAGAGGCCAGAGGAGGCCCCGGAGATGATGGGAGGGCTGGAGCAGCTCTGCTCTGGAGCCAGGCTGGGAGAGTTGGGGTGTTGAGCCTGGAGAAGAGAAGGCTCCAGGGAGACCTGAGAGCACCTTCCAGTGCCTGAAGGGGCTCCAGGAAAGCTGGGGAGGGGCTTGGGACAAGGGCAGGGAGGGATGGGAGCAGGGGGAAGGGTTTCCAGCTGGCAGAGGGAGCTGGAGCTGAGATGTGAGGGAGAAATTCTGGGCTGTGAGGGTGGGGAGAGCCTGGCCCAGGTTGCCCAGGGAAGCTGTGGCTGCCCCATCCCTGGCAGTGTTGAAGGGCAGGTTGGATGGGGCTTGGAGCAGCCTGGGCTGCTGGGAGGTGTCCCTGCCCATGCAGGGGTGGGACTGGATGATCTTCCAAACCTTTCCAGGATTCCCTGACCAGCCGTGCTCGTCACCCTCTCCCCCCACAGAGAGCGGGGCTGGCAGGGGAGGCGGCGGCTCGGGGCACGGGCTGCGGGGAAGACATGGCCAGGGAGGCTCGGGACACGGGCCGGGACCCCCATTCCCGGGTCCCCCCCATTCCCGGGTCCCCCCCCCCCCACAATTCCCCCCCCCTGCAGCCCCGGCCCCTCCCGCAGGGGGCGCTGTTCCCCCCCTCGCTGCGCATGCGCGGGGCCCGCACCGCCTCCTTTTTCTTCGCCGCTCCCGGAAGCTTCTTGGTCCCGGTCCGGCGGCCGCTCGCCATGTTCGCGGAGCTGAACGAGCTGCTGGACGCGTCCCCGCAGCGACCGGAGGCGGTGAGAGGGCGGGCGGGCGGGAAGGGGGAGCGGGGCGGTTGTGGCGGCGGCGGCGGCCGGGGCCCGCGCGGGGCATGCTGGGAGCTGTAGTCCGGGCCCCGCTGTCTGGGCATTGCCGCGCGGGGCATGCCGGGAGCTGTAGTCCGTGCCGCGTCCCGCCGCGCGGGGCATGCCGGGAGCGGCTCCCCGGACAAGATGGCGGCCGCCGCCTCCCGGGCCTTCCCCTCGGGCCTCCCGGGGGTGAAACTGCCTCTTCCCCCGCCCTCCTCCGGGCCCTGAGGGCTGTTCTGGAGGCTTCACTTCCTCTCAGGCGCTGCATTTAATTCCGTTGTTCCCCGCGGTTTTAAGTGGTTTCGTGCCAATGAGATAGGGCTGTAAAGCCAAGCCCCGTGCCCTGCCTCAGAGCCATGAGGGGCTTCAGGTAAAAAAGGTGACCGTGGTGTGTGTTAAATTGAAGGGCAGGTTGGATGGGGCTTGGAGCAGCCTGGGCTGCTGGGAGGTGTCCCTGCTCATGCAGGGGTTGGAACCGGATGATCTTTAAGGTCCCATCCCCCTGAGACCTCTCTGTGCTCCAGCTGTGCAGATTCCCACGTCCCTGTGGCTCCTGTGGGCTGAGGATCAGGGTGTTAATCACTCGTGGCACGTGAGGTGAGGAGCCCTCAGTGGGGTGTGAGTGTTGGCAGAGTGGAGATGGTGCTCCAAGGTGGGTGTGATGGTGGAGCTGTGGGGCCAGCAGGGGTGCTGCCATCCCCCAGCCTGCTTTGGGAGACAAGGGAGCTCATCCCTTCATCTCATCCCTGCCAGGTCTCTGTCTCCAGGGGTGGCTGCTGCTGTTGCCAAAGTGCTGACAAAGCCTTTCCCTGCAGGGCTGGTGGGTGGTGGAGCTGCTGCCTGCGTGGGTGGATCTGTCCTGTCACACATGGCACCACTGAACTCCTGTGACACCCACTGCTGCCCTGCCAAGGGGCTTTGGCAGTTCCAGACATGCAGCTGCAGCTCCTGCCTTGTAGCCTCCAGGTGGAAGGAGTGGGAAAGCAGAGGGTGGAGGGAACACCGGGCTGGGGCAGAGGGATGGAGAAGGTGCTACAAGAAGGGAGCCTTTGGGAGGCCTTCATCCCCAGCAGTGTCCTGGGCAAGGGAGCTGGGGAAGGGGCTGGAGCACCAGTCTGAGCAGGAGCAGCTGAGGGAGCTGGGGGTGTTCAGCCTGGAGCCAAGGAGGTGAGGGGAGACCTGCTGGCTCTGCAGCTGCCTGAGAGGAGGTTGGAGCCAGGGGGGTCGGGCTCTGCTCCCCAGGAACAAGGGATGGGACAAGAGGAACCGGCCTCAAGTTGTGCCAGGGGAGGTTGAGGTTGGATCTGGGGAACAATTCCTTCCTGACAAGGGTTGTCAGGGCCTGGCTCAGGCTGCCCAGGGCAGGGGGGGAGTCCCCATCCCTGGAGGGGTTTCCAAGCCCTGGAGATGGTGCTGAGGGACACGGGGCAGTGGGGGCCTTGACAGGGCTGGGGGAACAGGTAGACTGAAGGATCTTAAAGGTGGTTTCCAACCCAAACAGTTCCATTATTATTTGTGCAGTTGGAACCCAGAGGCTCCTCCAGGCTCAGCCATGGTGAGGTGCTCACCAGGGTGGTGCCTCCTGTTATTGCAGTGGCCACAGAGGCATAACCCTGGTCTTTCTGGGTGGGGAAGAGCTTTCTCTGGCTCTGGTAGAGCAGCACCCTGTGTCCTGCCTCCTGCTCTGCACTCCCTGCCTGTTCAATCTTGGCCATTCCATCAGTGCCACGTGGAACACATTTTGGGCACCAGGGAGTTAACTCGGGGCTCCTGAGTTGCCTCTGGGCAGATCACTTGTTGCTGCCACGGGTTTTGTTGCTGCCATGGGTTTTTGTTTTCATTAATAGATTGGAAAAAAAAATAATCACAAAGAATGATCAATGCTTTATTTAAAACCAGACCCTCTGTGATTCGTATTGATTAAAGAAACACCTTGGCTGATGGAAACTTAACACCTTGGTGAGACTGGTGTTGGTCACAAGCTTCATTGATGAACAGAATTAATTCCCTGCCTGATCAGAATGAGGTGTGTGCTTCATGCAGGGAGCTCTGCTCGTGTTCTGATGAGAAGGTCTTCAGCCTGGACCAGGGGACATGGAAGGCTCCTGGGGGATAGGAAAAAACAGCTGCTGTAGCAGGGCTGCTGTTTTCATAGAATCACAGGGACACCTCCCAGCAGCCCAGGCTGCTCCAAGCCCCATCCAACCTGCCCTTCAACACTGCCAGGGATGGGGCAGCCACAGCTTCCCTGGGCAACCTGGGCCAGGCTCTCCCCACCCTCACAGCACAGAATTTCTCCCTCATGTCTCACTTAAACTCCTCTCTTCCAGTTTTGAGCCATTCCCCCTGGTCTTCTTGCTCCGTGCCCTTGTAAGAATTTTTTTAATGGGATGGCAGAGCAGATTCCTAGGATGTGAAGCACACAGGTGATGCTGGTGGTGAGAGGATGGACAGGGGACAGTGGGCAGGAGTAGGTGTGTGCTCAGGATGTCCTCTGCAGCAGCTTTGTGTCTCCAGGTGGCTCTGGGTGGGCACAGAGCGTGGGGGTCCAGATGGGGTCCCTCTCTAGCACGAGGGCTTCTGGCTGGTGGGCACATCTGTCAGGAAGCATTTTCTGGTGGCTCCTGTGGGCTGTGTCTGGAGGCAGCCCTTGTCCTGCAGGGCGTCCCTGAGCCTGAGCAGGCATCTTGCCTACCCAGATGGAAGCAGGAGCAGTTTGTACCCTCCTCTGCCTCTGCTCAGGGGTCTTGCTGAAGCTGCTGCTCGTGGCTTGGATGTGCACGTGCTTTGCCAGATAAAAACTGGTTGGATGGCTGGGTCCAAAGAGTTGTGTTCAGTGGAGTTAAATCCATCACCAGTGGAGGCCGCAGGGCTCGGTGCTGGGGCTGCTCCTCTTTGACATCTTCATTGATGTCTTGGATGCAGGGATAGAGTGAGTTTGCAGATGACACTAAGCTGGGTGGGAGTGTTGGTCTGCTTGAGGGCAGGGAAGCTCTTCAGAGGGACCTGGATAGGCTGGATCAGTTGGCCAAGGCCAATTGTGTGAGGCTTAATGAGGCCAGATGTTGGGTCTTGCACTTTGGCCGCAGCAGCCCCTGGCAGCTGGAGAGCTGCCCAGCAGAGGGACCTGGGGGTGTTCATGGACAGGGGGCTGAGCATGAGCCAGCAGTGTGCCCAGGTGGCCAAAAAGGCCAATGGCCTCCTGGCCTGCATCAGGAATGGTGTGACCAGCAGGACCAGGGAGGTGATCCTGCCCCTCTGTTCAGCCTTGGTGGGGCTGCACCTGGAGCACTCTGTGCAGTTGAGGGCACCATCATATAGGAAGGACATTGAGGAGCTGGAGAGGGTGCAGAGAAGGGCAATGAGGCTGATGAGGGGTCTGGAGAACAGGTCTTGTGAGGAGAGGCTGAGGGAGCTGGGGCTGTTCAGCCTGGAGAAGGGGAGGCTGAGGGGAGACCTCATTGCTCTCCACAACGACCTGAGAGGAGGTTGTGGGGAGGTGGGTGTTGGGCTCTTCTCCCTGGTGACCAGCGATGGGACAAGGGGAAATGAGGTCAAGCTGTACCAGGGGAGGTTCAGATTGGATATTAGGAGCAATTTCTTCCCAGAAAGAGTGATGAGGCCTTGGAACAGGCTGCCCAGAGGTGGAGTCAGCATCCCTGGAGGAGTTCAGAAAAGGGGCAGACGTGGTGTTTCAGGAGCTGGTTTAGTGGTTGGGGCTTATAGGGTGGATGGTTGGGCTTGATGATCTGGAAGGGCCCTTCCAACTTTGATGATGCTGTGATTCTTTTCCAGGGTAAATTCACACTCCTACTAGACACCAGAACAGATGGCAGCTTCCTGGTGCACCATTTCCTCTCCTTCTACCTCCGAGGTAGGTCTGCAGCAGGACTCTGCCGGGCCGGGGGTCGCCTTTGCCCCCCCGGGAGGTTCTGCCAGCGTGAGGTGCTGCTGCGTGAGCAGAGGCTGGTTTTGCAGAGCGTGAGCCACAAAGCTCTCTGGGCAGGATTTATGGGTCCCAGTCCTGACTTGTTTGTGGGACCAGCTCAGCCCCCCTGGGTACATCCTGCCACGACTCTGCGCCTGGTTTCATCAGCGTTGCGAGTCACACGGGCACCGGGCGCTGAGCTGTTGGCTGCAGTTTCTTCACTAGTTGTATGTTCTAGAACTTAATTAAAAATACCAGTGCCAGCTAACAAATAGATAAGCTGGTGGTCAGTAAAGATACAAAGAGCCTGGTGAGCTGCCTAATTGCTTTTCTGCTAACAGCTTCATTGGTGAGGAACCTGCCGGGCCCTGTGGGGCAGGCACTGGCCTCGTGGGCTCCTCCAGCTTTCAGGTTTGGTCAGGATGTACCTCTTGGGCTTGAATCTTAGCTCAGGGTGCTGTGCAGGTGTGGGGCTGAGGGCCTCCTGCCCACATAGCCACCCCTTCCTCAGCTATGGCTTCACCCTACTTAAAAAAATTATTTAACTTAATGGAACTGAGTGAATCTGCAGGAAAGCCTGTTATGGAATTACTGGGATTACTGATGGATCTCCAGGCAGGTGTTCTTGCTGTCACCTTCTGTCACCTGGGTGCCAGTTACTGTGTCTGTAGCACCCTCATGTTTTCCAAGTACCCACTTGGTGCTCAAAACCTTTGGGAGCTCCCGAGGGGTCAGTGAAGCCTCAACAGGGGCTGCTTGAAATCCATGTCCTGGAGAAACAAATACAGTTTGTGCTCATGCCCAGACCATGAGACCAGGTTGTCACATGCCAGGTCTTCCAAAATAATATTTTAATGAGGTGGTTTTATTTTTTTGTCCAATGTCCTTGTTCTGTGTGTTTTTCCAGTCAAGGCCACTTGCCCTGTGAGAGCCAGAACAGGGATTTGGGGCCTGTCTGTGGCAGGCTCAGACATTGCCCTCCTTGCAGCAAACAGGAGAGCCCAGGGCAGGATGGCACAAGACAGAAAGTGGGCCTCCTGTTTTATTTTTATGTAATCTTTTTAAGCTGACTAACATTTTCCCTAATGGGAAATTCCTGTAGAAAGGTGAAAATTCAAAGCCCAGCCATGAGCAAGTGAGGGGCTGCCTTGACCTGTCTCACTTCAAGGCCTTTCTGGGTGGATCTGCAGCCTGGCTGCTGTGATTTGTGGGCTGGGATGGTGGCAGCTTGCAGAATGTGAAATGACAGTGTGTCTTTTTGTCTTTCTCCCCCAGCTGGCTGCAAGGTTTGCTTCGTGGCCCTGCTCCAGTCCTTCAGCCACTACAACATCGTGGCACAGAAGCTGGTAGGTCTCCTGGTGTAGGTTAATGATTACAGGTCCAGGTAGTTTCTGTTGGGTGGAAAGGAATGAGAACAGGGACTTGCGTGTGAGTAAATGTCTCCAGATCTTGATGGGGCCAGTCAGGATTGGTGCTCCTGTGGCAGGGGATGGAAGCTGGAGAAAGGGATGTGAAACAGGGCCAGAACTTGGCTGTGAGGCTGACTGTGAGGGCCTCACCCTGCTCTGCCCTGGAGAGCTGAGCAGCTGCTGGCTTCCTTTGTGCTCAAAAATGTTTTCTGGAGATCAGCATTCCCCAGGCAGGCCCAGGCTGGTAGATGTAGCTTCGTTAGTGCTCTGGGGAGAAAAGTGCTGTGGTGTCAGTGTCCCTGTGGACTCTGTGTACACCTGCAGGGTGCACTGGCTGGATGGCACAGGAGGTGACATTGTCCTCTGTCCTGTCGTTGTGATGAAGTGCTTTGGGCTCAACCATCTGTAGGTTCAGAAGGACACTGTCTGCTTCCTTTGGCCTCAGGGCCAAGCCATCAGTTTGAGCCATCTGAGGAGCCTCAAGTGCTGCCTACATTCTCATGGATCTCCTTCCTGTGGTGAGTCAGGGAAGGGTTCTGTGTACCCTGAAACCAGGAGATGGAGAAACAAAGAGACAGAGTCATGCCCAGTGTCAGCAAGTCAGGCTGAGCTCTGGCTTTACACTCCTGGCTTGTTGTACAATGCTCAGACATGAAATGCTCCAGTTGGGAGGTCCAGGAGACCTTCCAGGGCTTGCCTTGGTCCTCCCTTCCTTGGTGCTGCTGGAAGTACCTGCAGTGCAGCTGCACTGAAGACTTTCAAGTGCTTAAGAACTAGGCATTGCAATCACAGTGTGTTCCCCACTCTAAATGTGGGCTGAGTTTTGTACAGTAGAGTTGGAAGGGACCTCTGGAGATCATCTAGTCCAGCCCTCTGCTAGAGCAGGATCCCCTACAGCAGATCCCACAGGAACGTGTCCAAATGGATTTTGAATGTCTCCAGAGAAGGACACTCCACAGCCCCTCTGGGCAGCCTGTTTTGGTGCTTGCTAAACAGCTATTTTATTTACTACTCAATTTTTTTCCTATTTAAAGGAGATCAGTGGTCTGAGAGCTCAGCCCTAAGTTAAACAAAACAGGCTGAGCAAAGGAAGCATTTCAGTGTGGAGCTTCACCTCACAGGCAGGTGCTCAACATGGGTTTTTCCTGCAGAGAGGGTGGATTTTTCCTGCAGAGAAGATTCCCTCTGAGCAAACCAACCTCTGCCAGCACCAGATCCTTCTAGCCTTCATGTTGCAGAGAGGAGGAAATCCTGGGGTGGGGGGGAGGACACACACTTGCTGAGTGGGACAGGAAAAGGGGCACAGCAACCAGAGGGTCAGCTGGTAACTCTGGGATTTTTGCCTGCTCTAAAAGCAGAATGTGTTGGTGTGTTTCCTAGTGTGGTGAAATCCCCCGTGTGCTTTTAATAGGTGCTGTTGTCATCTCCCTGTGGGAGAGGCTGAGCAGGGAGAGGGTGCAGGGATCAGCTGGAGCACAAGTGTGATGCAAATCCAACCCGCTTGCTGCCTGGTGTTTCAACAAAAAGGTTCCTGGCACGAAGGGTGGAGGCTGGAAGAACAATAGCTTGGAGGACATAAGAAGAACAATAGCTTGCCCAGGGGGGCTGAGGGAGGTGGCTCCATGGCAGCTGTCCCTGTCCCCGTGTCAAGTCTGAGTCAGTCCCATCAGAACTTCACAGGTTCCCTGGGTGGTTGGTTGCTGTGAATTCTTCTGAAGCTCTGAGCAGCTGGAGGTTTAACATCAGTTATTTCTATCTGTCCCGAGTAAGATTTTGTCTTTGCTTTGGTCCTTCTTTGCCTGAATGAGGTTCTGTGAAGGTGGGTGTTAGCAGAGTAGTCCCACTCTTGGACTTGCTGGAGAGTTTGCTGCTGATCTGGAGACCAGCTGGGACATCACTCACGTGGCTGCAGCAAACCCTGACCTTGGGCAGCAGCCTGAGCTGTGTCCTGCTGCAGTGAGGTGAGCTGTGTGCTCCACCAAACCACCAGCTGCTCCTTCCCCATCTCTTCTTCCTCAGAGTTGAGCTCCAGACCAGCTGCCTGGCTCTGTGCTGGCCAGGAGAGTTGCAGGGGAACAGGCTGATGTTTCTCCAGGGAAAAAATGGGAAGAACCTGGCCCATGGGTGGCCACCTGCCTTATGTTATCCCATCTACAGGTTAAACCTCCATGGACAATCATTCCCAGCAGAAGATGATGCACTTGGGAAGGGCTGCAGTTAGAGCTTCAGAACTGAGTGATGCTCCAGTTCCTGCTGGGAATGGGGTGGTCCTGGAGCCAGGGTTGTATTATACATGTAGTATATAGTATCTCAGTGATGTTTTGTGGGTCTGATCCTTGTAGCACCTGCTGTGAGGTGATACACTGAATCTTTACATGTATTTGAAGCTCTCCTTACCTTACATCCTGCTTCCCCACAGTATTTCCAGTTCCTCCCAGTCCAGAACCAGTTCCTGAAGTGTTGGCTAAAGGCAGTGATGCATTTTTACTCACAGGGAACAGCTTCCCAGGGTTTCTGTGCCTGTGCTGGCTCTGTAATCCTGGCTCCACACTTGGCCTTTTCTGCAAATCCTGCCCTTTCCTTGGGGATCTGCGCTGAATTTTAAGGACACTTGATGTTCTTTGTCCTGACCTTGTGGAGAACGTGCTGGGCCATAGCAAGGCCGATGGCACCAGGGCAGCTGGCCAGGCTGGCTGGTGTCCCCACCCTCATCTGTACAATATTTGCTTAGCTTTAAAGGAAAAATAAATCTGTCCCCATTTGCTCTCCCTCTTGCCTGCTCCCCTGCCCCCTGCTGAGGTCACAGACCAGAGGACATCCCCTGGTCACCTCTGTTGTGCTGGAGAAGTGACCTTGGCCAGGTGCTGGATCCTCAGTGGTCACACTTCGTGCTGCAGCTGCGTTTGCTCCGGGGTGGCTGCTGCCTCACACCCCATTCCTGCCCTCTCCTGCAAACAGCTTGCTTTCCCTCAGGGAGTGGCAGGTGACAAATGGCAGGTTTGGTTTGAAGGGACATCACCTGGTGGGCCACCACGCTGCACAGCTGGCAGCATCCTGGATGGAGGGAGAACATCTGTGCTCCCTTGGCAGCTGCAGTGGTGCTGAGCTGCTGTTTCAGGAATGTGTCTGGGCTTGATGGATCAGGGACATGGCCAGAGATAATGTCTGTGCTCTGCTGCTCATGGAATGTGGGGCTGTGAGGTAATGAAAGCTTCCAGGGCTGGTGATGCAGGCTGGTGGGTGCTCTGCAGCAGGGGTGTGTGTAGTGTCTGTGGCAGTCAGGAAGGTGCTGTTGGCCATTCTGAGCACTTGTTCTGCCATCTCCAAGCTGTCCTGGTGCTTCCTCTGCTGCTGCCAGAGGTTATGTTGGGTGGGCTGTTAGCTGGGAGACAAGCAGAGGTTTGCTGTGGCAGGTGACTGCAGTGGGGGGAGTCCAGGTCTCCATCCAGTGATGTCGCTCCAGGACTTGGTTCCCCAGCTGGAAAATCAGACTGGACTTGCTTGATCCACCCAGGAACACTGAGGGAATAACAGTCATGGAATGGTTTGGATTGGAAGGGACCTTAAAGCCCGTCCAGTCCCACCCCTGCATGGGCAGGGACACCTCCCACCAGCCCAGGCTGCTCCAAGCCCCATCCAACCTGCCCTTCAACACTGCCAGGGATGGGGCAGCCACAGCTTCCCTGGGCAACCTGGGCCAGGCTCTCCCCACCCTCACAGCCCAGAATTTCTCCCTCACATCTCATCTCAGATCTCATAATTTGGCTGAAGCAAAGTTAAAATGTGGGTGTTGTGCTCCTCCCTTAAGGAACAAGGGATGGGACAAGAGGAACTGGCCTCAGGTTGTGCCAGGGGAGGTTGAGGTTGGATCTGGGGAACAATTCCCTCCTGGCAAGGGTTGTCAGGGCCTGGCCCAGGCTGCCCAGGGCAGGGGGGGAGTCCCCATCCCTGGAGGGGTTTCCAAGCCCTGGAGATGGTGCTGAGGGACATGGGCAGGGGTGGCCTGGGCAGGGCTGGATTAGGGGTTGAACTCCTAAGGTCTTTTCCAAGCAGAAGGATTCTGTGATTCTAGAATCAGTTCCTGAATTACTGACATTAATAGTGATTTCAGCCACTGCCTGTCAGGGGGTGCTGAGTCCTGGGAACTCCAGAAATTCCCCAGGAATGAGGTTTGTGAGGCTGCTGTGAAACCAGCTACTTTTTATGGCACAACAAGTGTTTACCAGCTGTTCCCAGTCTGCCACACAAAGGTTCTTCTGTCCTAGCCTAAACATTTTTCCATGGTGTGTGCTTGCAATTGCCCAAGGGCTTCCCCTCAGCTCAGTGTTCCTGCCCTGCTTTCCAGCACGGTTTTGGTGAGGAAATACCACCTGGAAGAGCCAAATCCCTCCAGCTGCTGCCGACACCAGCCTCTGCTGGGCTTGGGGCTGGTGGAAGGGATGGCAGGGGGACCAAACGGCTCTCTAGGTCTCATGCACAGGAATTGCTACTCCTGGCTTGCCTGGGAGAAGAGGAAAAGAGAGCAGACAATGGGGATTAGATGAGGCAAGAGCTGCAACACTTGTTGATTGGTGCTCTTGATGGAGAGGATGCTTGAAAACAAAAGGGATGAGTCCAAAGGTGCTGGTGCCTTGCCTGAGGCTCTCCATCCCAGAGGTTGGATGGGACCCATTTCCTTCCAGAAGCAGGTGTGGAAGACCAGAAAAAAGAAAGGCAAGCTCTGGGCTGATTTAAAGCAGGACCTGAGGGAGGCACGTGCCTTCATCCCAGCCCTGGCTTGTCCAGGGATCCCTGGCCGTGATGGAAGATGTTTCCTCCACCCCATTGTTTTCCAGCTGCCATAGAGAATGTTTTCTGGCAGCAGCCCTGAGGAGTGGATCTCTCCCCCTCCCGTTCCAGCTGGGAGTAAAAGCACTGGAAATGTGTCTTTCACTAGCACAGAACAGTGGCACCTGGTGAGCCTTGCAGGGTTCATCTTCCTGGAAGGGACTTTTTCCTTATCTACTTGGACCTTATCTCTGAAGGTCCTAGTGTGGAAGTGCCCAGCTCACAGAGCCACTGGGCCCTTGTGGGGATTGTCTCATTGACCTGGTGCTTCAGAGGTGGCTTTAGAATATTTTAATTAAGGGAAATGGGGTGTGAATTGTTGGCACTTGCATTTTGATGGCAGAATAACTGGAAGGTCAAGCAGGTGAAGCACAGGGGTAGAAAACAGGAGGCAGAAACAGACTGACAGAGTGGTGGGGGTTGGAAGGGACCTCTGGAGATCATCTAGTCCAACCCCCGGCTAGAGCTGGATCACCCAGAGCAGGTCCCACTGGAACACATGCAGATGGGATTGAAATGTCTCCAGAGAAGGAGAGATGGCTTTGCTGCAGCTCTCTGTCTCCTGTGAGCAAAGCAAGTGTGGTGGCTCTTGGGGGTGTCCTGAGGGCCAGGGAATGCCTGGAGAACCTCCAAGACCTTTTCAAGAGGAGGTGTTGGGGCAGTGCCAAGCACAGTGCTCTGTGCAGTACTCCAGGTCCCAGGGGAAGAGCTGCTACCAGCCTTGGGTGACTCAAACCACTCTGCTTCAGTGTCCTGCAGCTCCTGACACGATTGCTCAGGAAATCAGCAAAAATCTGTATTTTCTGAGAAGCTTAAAACATGCCCAGTCAAAACCACCAGTTCCTCTGGGGTTCCTCCTCCAGCGTTCAGGCAGCAGCCAGTCCTGGCTCCTGCTCCTGGCTGTGGGTCTCACCTCTATTCCTGACCAGTCCTGCTCAGCCACACTCTTTACAGGCTGCAGAACCTCACAGCATCCCCAAAGGATGCCTTCTCCCAGGGGATATGGGAACTGCTTTCTTAGGATCCTTGTTTCTGGTTCCTGGCTCACTAGTTCTGCCAGTCTTGGGTGGAGCTAAACCTTCCTGAACTCCTTGTAAACCATTTATCTCTCCATCTTGCCCACCTACCTTGTGTTGCACAACAATCCTACTTCCAGGGTGCCAAGATGCTCACTTTTCCCCTTCTCCCAGGGATTAATGCTCCTTGGTTCCATTTGGAGACATCACAGTCCTGTTGGGAAATCTGGGAAGTACTCCACACTGGAGAGCCCAGAAAATTTGCACTTCTTTGGGGTTTGGAGCAACCTGGTCTGGTGGGAGGTGGAGCTGGATAATCTTTGAGGTCTCTTCCAACCCAAACCAGTCTGGGATTCTTCCTGCTGGGAAACACACAGTCTGGCCAAGGTTTGAAGACAGTGCATGAGAGGTACCACTGTATGATCATGGCAGTAACAGGTACTCATTTTTCTCCCAGAAGGGGGACTGATGCAGTCACCAGTTAGCTGGGGAGCTATAAAGTGGTTGGCAAAAGTGCCCTTGCTGATGAAGGAAAGGAGGATGAGATGGTCCATAGAAGCATCATAGAATGGTTTGGGTGGGAAGGGACCTTAAAGACCATCCAGTCCCACCCCCTGCCATGGGCAGGGACACCTCCCACCAGCCCAGGCTGCTCCAAGCCCCATCCAACCTGCCCTTCAACACTGCCAGGGATGGGGCAGCCACAGCTTCCCTGGGCAACCTGGGCCAGGCTCTCCCCACCGTCACAGCACAGAGTTTCTCCCTCATGTCTAACCTAAATCTCCCCTCCTCCAGTTTTAGATCAACTGAAGAACTTAATTAACTAGATCTCTAGGTGGGGTCTTCTGCAGCTCTGCCAAGGGTTCCTCCACTGGGGCTGGACATGGCCAGCATGTTACCCTGAGGTCAGCCTCATCATGGAGCAGGAAGTCTTGGCCTGAGTTGGAGTCATGGTCACTTCTCCAAGGGGAGTCAGGGCTGAGGCTGCTTCCCACAGGAGCACTGGCCATGCTGCTCCCTCCCAGGCAGTGTGCAAGCTCTGGGGTGCCCAGCCCCTGGTGTTCCCCAGATCCAGGCTGTGCCCCACTGGCTGCCTGGGCTCTGCTGGAGAGTCACTGTTGCCACAGCCACGATCTGCAGGTAGTGAAAACCAAAACCTTTCACCACTGAAGAAGGGAGGGTGAAGGAATGGCTCAGAGCACTGTCCTTGGGGCAGCCTGGAGAAGCCTGAGCCCATCTTCTCCCTGATAATCTGATTTTCTCCCATGTCTTCCCAGGAGCAGTTCCAGGATGTTAGAGCCCCCAGATCACAGTGTTTTGTTGTGTTGGTTTTTGCTGTTTCTTTTTTTGTTTGTTTTGTTTAAATCTCCTGGCAAAATACATAAGAGTGCATGTGTCCATGAGTGTGTGTGACAGACAAGGGGGAATGGTTTGAAACCGAAAGAGGGGAGATTTAGTTTAGGTATTGGGAAGAAATTCTTCCCCATGAGGGCAGGAAGACCCTGGCCCAGGTTGCTCAGGGAAGCTGTGGCTGCCCCATCCCTGGCAGTGTTGAAGGGCAGGTTGGATGGGGCTTGGAGCAGCCTGGGCTGCTGGGAGGTGTCCCTGCCCGTGCATGGGGGTTGGAACATGATGGTCTTGAAGGTCCCTTCCAGCCTTCACCATTCCATGGTTCTGTGATCCCCTGTGCAGGGCTCACTGAGGTACTGACTTTATTAGCACATCTAGAAAAAACTTGCTCCAAATCAGCTGTGGATCCACTCAGTTCTGTTTGCACCCTTCCTCCAAAGCTGCTCACTCCAGAACATGTTTCCCTCTCTCTCTCAGGGAGTCAGTCTGACAGCTGCCAAGGAACGGGGACAGCTTGTCTTCTTGGAAGGCCTCAAGTCCTGCCTTGACCTCTTGTTCACAGAGGAGGAGCAGCCAGGACAGCCCCACCCTCTCCAGTTTATGAGGTGAGCCTGAGTGGTTGGTGGTTCTGCTGGGGCTCAGCATGGACTGGTTTCCCCCTCATGGCCACTGCCACTGCAGCACTGAGGTCCATGCCTGAGACCTGGCTCCCTTTGGGCTTCCTCCCAGGCCCCCAGGGCTCTGTAGCTGGACAGCAAGTGAAGGGAGCTGCCAGCACCATGCATGTTGCTGTGATTGTCCTGTCCTGTCACTCCCTGCTGCTCACAGAGGGATTCTGTCCCCCTTCTCCAGCATTTTGGGGCAATTTCTACCTCCATCCCCATTGCCAAGCACTTTGTAGGTCTAGAGAAGATTGATTTCAGCCCTCAACAGGTTTGTGTCAAATTCCATCTAGGCAGTTTTATTAGTTTTAAAAAAATGATTTTGAGTTTTATTTTCATCCAAGAGAACCATGATGGGTTTACTTTTTATGCCCACTTTACTTTCTCCATGTCCCTAATGATCTGATAGGAAAATAATAAAAATCCCCCTGCAGGGCTGGGAACAGCTCTGGGGTCCCCAACACGAGAAGGACATGGAGCTGTTGGAGAGAGTCCAGAGGAGGCCCTGGAGATGCTGGGAGGGCTGGAGCAGCTCTGCTCTGGAGCCAGGCTGGGAGAGTTGGGGTGTTCAGCCTGGAGAAGAGAAGGCTCCAGGGAGACCTGAGAGCACCTTCTAGTGCCTGAAGGGGCTCCAGGAAAGCTGGGGAGGGGCTTGGGACAAGGGCAGGGAGGGATGGGAGCAGGGGGAAGGGTTTCCAGCTGGCAGAGGGAGCTGGAGCTGAGATGTGAGGGAGAAATTCTGGGCTGTGAGGGTGGGGAGAGCCTGGCCCAGGTTGCCCAGGGAAGCTGTGGCTGCCCCATCCCTGGCAGTGTTGAAGGGCAGGTTGGATGGGGCTTGGAGCAGCCTGGGCTGCTGGGAGGTGTCCCTGCCCATGCAGGGCTGGGACTGGGTGATCTTTAAGCGTGCCTTTCTAGTCCAAACCAGTCTGTGATCCCTGGAGCAGGGCAGGAGGGTTTCACAGCACACAAGGGAGCAGAGGAGCACTGGCTGTAGGGAAGTGCAGGACACAGTGACTGTCCCAGCCTTGGGGACAGCAGGGATGGCACAGGCTGGCTCTCCCACCCTGCGTCAGTGGGTGAGGGGGGTGGGACACACAACACTGTGTGTGGGCCAAGCCCCTTGAGACCTTCTTCTTCTCTTCCAGTGACAGCTCCTCCAACCTCAGAGCCTTGTTTGACTTTGTCCAGGCGTCCCTGGCTCCCTCTGGCAGCAGCTCCTGGCAGGGCCCTGTGCTGCTGGTGGATAACCTGGGTGTCCTGCTCAGCCTGGGCGCTGCACCTGTGGCCATGCTGGACTTCATCCACTACTGCAGGGTGGTGGTGTGCTCCCAGCTGAAGGTACTGCTCCCTCTGGGACTGCCACGGGCACAACGGAGTCTCTGCAACACAGCCTGCCTTCCTTTTCTTTTCCACCTCGGTGTGATAAGGTTTTGCAAGGCCTTGGCTGTCCAAGAGTTTCGAATCATTGCTCTAGAGCCACTCTTGGGGAGTTGTGTTCTTCCCTGGGGGACCTTTGTAACTGGTTTCCCAGGAGGTGCTGCCCAGAGGCCTCTCTCTGTCCCTGATGACTGAGTAGGGATTTGAGGTGTAAAATATTCTTAAAGCTCCTGGCTCTCCAGAGCTCTCTACTTGCATCCACATTTTTGTGTGGGTGGGAGGGCAGGGAAGGAGATGGGGAATGAAGGTAGGAGGGGCTGGTGAGTCTCTCAGGGGGCAGAGGTGAAGACCCACTGGGAGGGGATATGACCACGCAGCACTTGTAAAGATCCCCCAGCTGTGTGCTGATGTCCCAGTGCATTGCAGCCAAAAAAACATTCCAGTCACATCTAGCCTTTCCTGCTTCCATGGCAGCATCCCCCACCCGGGCACTTCCCTCTCTCAGCAGGTTTTGTTACCCTGCACAGGGTGTTTGTGCTGGAAGTGCTGCCAGGGGGTGTTCTGCTTGCTGAGAATATTTACCCCCAAAACAGCTAAACAAGATGATAAATCCTACTAACACATTTCTATTTCTGTCTTAAGGTGTTCCCAAAGCTGTACATTTTAATTAATTGGGAATTTCATGCTATTTGAAGTCCTTGGTGACCTGCACAGGCTGAGGCTCCTGGGATGTGTTTTGTGCTGTGATGTGTCAGGGAGCTCTTGGCTTCTTGTGGGAGCTGTGAAGGTTGGAGTGTGGCAGCTCTGGCTGCAGCTCTTCAGCCACTTCTTTCTTTAGCTGCTGTGAATTCCTGCAGAGCTGCCACGGGCATGGCCTGACAGACTGGTTTAACCAGCCAGCTGTCTTCTAACAAAGGCTTGATGTATTTTTAGGCTGCATGTTACCTGTCTATGTGTGTCTATACACACAGAACATGCACAGAGCTGGTGGGGATTTCTGTGTGTGTCTGCTGTTTGTTTTGCCCAGGGAAGCTGTGGCTGCCCCATCCCTGGCAGTGTTGAAGGGCAGGTTGGATGGGGCTTGGAGCAGCCTGGGCTGCTGGGAGGTGTCCCTGCTCTTAGCTGGGAAGTTAGAACTGGATGATCTTTAAGGTCCCTTCCAACCTTCACCATTCCATGATTTTCCCAGCTCAGGACCAGCTGGGGATGCCTGAGTAGCTGAGTTAGCCAGGTTTTTGTGCCAGCTCCTGTGGCTGTCTCCCCTTCCCTACCCTGAGAGGATGAGGAATCAGGGGCTCACCTGCTGCTCTCGTCCCAGGGGAACATCGTGGTGCTGCTTCACAGCAATGAGGATTCAGAAGATGAGGAGAACAAGCTGGTTGTGAACTCCCTGTGTCATCACAGTGACCTGATCCTGTGGGTCGAGGGGCTGGCCACTGGTTTCTGCAAGGATGTTCATGGGCAGGTAAGGCACAGGACAGCATGGAGAGGTGGCACCTGTTAATGTCACAGACAGCACTGCCTGCAGGCCTGGGGGGTGGGTGACACGTGCTCCATCTGTCCCTGGGAGGTGGCTCAGGACTCATCTGCAACCTGGCTAAGGACTAACAAGCAGGCTTGCTGTTGTCACCAGGACCTTCAGAAGCCCTAGACTCTTATGGCTGAGACTCTGCTTCTGTGGGGACATTCAGGGACATCTTGTCACCCCATTCCCCATTCCGTTCCTGGAAGCTGGAAGAGGTTTATTCAGCAGTGCAGGTTGTCCCCTGCCCCAGGGTGATGGCAGAGGAATATCTAGTTAGAATCACAGACTGGTTTGGGTTGGAAGGGACCTTAGAGATTGTACAGTCCCACCCCCTGCCATGGGCAGGGACACCTCCCAGCAGCCCAGGCTGCTCCAAGCCCCATCCAACCTGCCCTTCAACACTGCCAGGGATGGGGCAGCCACAGCTTCCCTGGGCAACCTGGGCCAGGCTCTCCCCACCCTCACAGCCCAGAATTTCTCAATCTCCCCTCTTCCAGCTTGAAACCATTCCCCCTCAGACTATGCCTACAAGTTCCTGAGAAGCTTCCCCAAAATGTCCCATTGGTGGATCCCAGCCTGGCCTGGGGTGATCTCTGGGCTGGGGGAGCAGCTGGGTCACCAGGGCCTGGTTGCTGCCTGGTCTCTTGCCACCAAGGGGGCTGGTTCCTTCCCTGCAGGCCAGCAAGGGGTGAGGAGGGAGGGTGCTGTGAGTGAGCCTCCCAAAGGGAGGATATTCCTGTTCCTTTCCCTTTGCAGATTAAAATAATCAGGAGAGTGTCCTTGGAGCTGAAGGCAGAGCAGGATCAAGTCCAGATCTACCAGTATAAGATCCAGGACAGGAATGTCACCTTTTTTGCTCCGGGGCTGTCAGCTGCTGTCCTGTGACACTGGGACACCATGACACTCTGCTGGCTGCTTCAGCAGCACAGCAAACCCACCCAGGAGGGAAGCTTAAACTCGTGTGGAGCTGCCTGCCAAGGAGGGGATTAGCCCATCCAGAGCTTGCTTTGTCCTCCCACCCCATTCCCAACGTACCCAGGCCAAGAGGAAGAGCAAAAACTTGCCCGAATGGCCCTTGGAGCGTGTAACTACAAGCAGGGGCTCCCCGGGGCTGGGTGTGCCTCACCTGCCAGGTGCAGGGCAGAGCCAGGCACCAGGCAGGGCGGGATCACCCCACCCTCCTGCTGGCACCTGCCGAGGTGACGGAGCAGGCGGAGCCAGGGCTGGTCCTGGTGCAATCCCCGCCTGCCTCGCAGCGCTGGCACCCAACAGATTTGCTCAAGTCCCAACTTCCATCCAATGGAAATAAATGTGTAACTGCACGTCTGGCCCCTCACCTGCCTGGGGTAAGGCCTGGCGTGGTTGATCCTTTGCTTTGGTTTGGTTTTTCCCCCCTCTCTCCATGGGAAGCCCCCGTGCCTGTGTCTGTTCAGCGTGTGACTTCCCAGGCTCATCCTTGGCCTTGAGTGATGGACACACAAGCCTCTCTCTGTCCCAGCCACTGCTCCTGATGGCAGATCATCACCAGCACTTACTGAAGCATTCCTGGGGGGCAATAATCCCTAATGTTAATTAGCTATGGGTACAGTCAGGAAGTAGCCATGGAGCTGTATACAGGAAAAGCTCCCCATAGGCTGTGCCCAGAAACGAGGCTGGATGAGGAGGTGGGTTTGGGTTCCTCTCACACCACACGGACTCAAGGATGGTCCTGGGAGCAGAGAGCAGACCTGGAGGTCTCCTGGTAGATGCTTTGGCTGCAGTGGGAGGTAAAGGACACCCCACGTGCTTGTGAGAGACCAGAGCAACCTGCCAGGATCTGTGCAGCTCCAGAGCCAGGGTCATGATGCCAGCAGTGGGATGTGTTCCTGCTTTTTCTATGCAGAAACACTGTGTGATGGGAGTGATCCCTTTTGGTTTGAGTCTGGGGAGCCCTGGCACACCTGGGGGGCTGTGGCTGCTTATCACTAGCAGCCCAGGGAGACTGGGCAGACCCTGGGGATTAAACTGGGTGCTGAGGGAATCTGGAGGGGGAACAAGGACCCACGAGTGCTTTGGGATCACTCGACCCCTCTGTGGCAGGACAGAACCCACGGGTCTCTCTGTGCTGCCAAGGACCATGCTGTCTCTCCAGCCTCCTTGCTTCTCAGCTTCCCAACTTCCAGGCTTGGGTTGAGCCTGCTGGGCTTCACCCAGACCTCTGTGGAGGCAGAGCTGGGGACACCACCATGGTTTGGGGTCCCGAGTGCCCCCAAGCTGTGCATGGAGCCTGGGGCTCCTGGGGAAGGTTCCTGGTGGGGCCTGGCCTTGGTCCTGCTGCTGGTGGGGACCAAGCACTGTACCCTGCCCTGGCAGAGGCAGGCTGGTGGCTTGGTCTCCTTCCCATGTCACACAGATACTCAGGCAGATGCCTGATGTACCTTGTTGGGGTAAAAAAGGTGTTTTTTGGCCACCAGCCATGCAAGTGGCAGAGCCCAGAGCTGCTGCTCCTGGCCTGGGGTGGTGGCAGAGCCTGGGGACAATGCCTGGTCACAATCTGCAAAGGGAGCAGGAGATGACTTTAGGGAAGGGAGCTCCTGGCTCCAGTCGCTGCAGGCACCAAAGCTGCTAAAAATGCCCCTGTGATGGGCATAGAATTGTGTAATTGACATAATACCTGTGGGATGAGCTTCCCCTTGGAACAGATCCCTCATCCTCCCTGCTCTGAGCCTCTGCCTCCCTCCTCCCACACCAGCAGAGTGACTGTGAGACGTGGCTGGTGGCTTTTGCCTGTGCTCAGCTGATTCCTGCAGCCAAGCAAGACACCAAGAGGCTGCCCTGGACTCAGAGCCAGTGTGGGGAGCAGCACCTTGACCCCACTGTCCCCATGCAGGGGGACATTTTCCCAGGATCCAAGCCTTTCTGAAGGAGCTGCTCTTTGCCTGTGCTGTGAGGGCTGGGACAGGCAGCCCCTGGAAGTGCCTCCTGAAGAAGGGGAGATGAAGCCTGTGATGGCTCCTGGTTCACGGATCAAGCCCAGTGTTTCCTCCACCTCTGCCTGACAGCTAAAGCTGGCATCAGGACGTGAGTGCTGGAGGTTGATCTGCTGAGCCAAGGCCACCCAGCACGGCCATGACCAGACCAGGACCTTGCTGTGGAGCTGACACTGCAGGAAGGGGGTGTAGAACATGGAGATTAGGAGGGATGCAATGGCAGAACAGGGTGGCCTTGGGCAGGGTTGGCCAACATCTGCGTGCTTGGGGCCACTGTGCCTGCAGCTCTTTGATTGCAAGCCAGAGCTTGTGCAATCTGCCCCTCCACCCATAAAGCAGGTGGGACTTGGCCCCCTGTCCCTGCTCTTCGTTCCCTTGGCCTTGGTGGGAGCAGCCCAGGGCCCTGAGCAACTGGGGAAAGGCCCAGCAAGGCTGGGACTGGTGGGACGGGTGTGGATCTCCTGGGAGATGGGGGATGTGATGGTATTGGGCAGGGCTGCCAGCAGCAGAGACTGTCACAAAGTGTTAGAGCATCAGAGTGGCAAGAAGGGCCCTGCAAAAGGCTGGTTTGGAAGGGTGCTTGAGGGTGCAGCAGATGGATGAGCAGGGGCTGCCTTTCTCCCTATTTCTGCTCCTTTCCTGCTTCTTGGAACTACTTCTGAAGAAGTCCTGCACAATGGCCAGTGCAATTCACAGCACAAATCCAGGCTGGGTGGAGACTGGAAGGAGAGCAGCCCTGAGGAGAAGGATTTGGGGGTGATGATGGATGAGCAGCTCAGTATGAGCTGGCACAGGAGTCCAGAAATGCACTGTGTCACAGGCTGCGTCACCTGCAGGATGACAAGTAGAGCCAGGGAGGGGATTGTCCCCTCTGCTCTGCTGAGCCCCCCCTGCAGGGCTGGGAACAGCTCTGGGGTCCCCAGCACAGGAAGGACACGGAGCTGTTGGAGAGAGTCCAGAGGAGGCCCCGGAGATGCTGGGAGGGCTGGAGCAGCTCTGCTCTGGAGCCAGGCTGGGAGAGCTGGGGTGTTCAGCCTGGAGAAGAGAAGGCTCCAGGGAGACCTGAGAGCACCTTCCAGTGCCTGAAGGGGCTCCAGGAAAGCTGGGGAGGGGCTTGGGACAAGGGCAGGGAGGGATGGGAGCAGGGGGAATGGATTAAAACTGAAGAGGGGAGATGTAGATGAGACACTGGGAAAACATTCTTTGCTGTGAAGGTGGTGAGACACTGGAACAGGCTGCCCAGAGAAGCTGCTCCCCCCACCCCCCAAGGCTCCTGGGTGTCCGACCCCCCCCCCCCCGTCCCCCCCCAGCAACCAGCGCCAGACCCGTCAGCCCCGCCATTCCCCGCTGCACCGCCCAGCTCTGCTCTCCCCCGACCCCCACCGCTTCACCCCCTCTCCCGCGACCCTCCCCGTGCCCCAGCCCCCCCCACAACCCCCCACAACCCCCCACAACTCCCCCCCGGCACCCACCCCCTCCACGTGTTCCGCCCGCCCACGTGAGCAGCGCGGGGGAGGGGGCGTGGCCTAGCCTCACGGGGGGGCGGGGTTATGATAATGAGCGGGGTGTTTGTAGTAGGCGGGGGGCGTGTTTGAGGTGGGGGCGTGGCCGAGGAAGGGGCGTGGCCGGGGGGGCGTGGCCGGCGCGGGGCTGCGCGCGCAGGGTCCCGGTGTCGGTGGCCCCGGGGGGAGGGGGCGGCGCGGAGCGGGGCGGGGGGCGGGGGGAGGTACCGGGCTGAGAGACACGGCCCAGCCAGGGGGGAACGGGGGGGACCCGGCCGGGCCCCGACAGCAGGAATAACAACCGACCCCCCCGGGGAAAGAGAAAGGGGGAAAAAAAAAAGCAGCAGGAAATGCAGGAAACCGTTTAAAAAAAAAACAAAACAACCCGACAAACCCCCGGCGATTAACGGAGGGGAAGGCAGCGGGGCTGGCGGCGGCCCCGGGGAGGCCGCGGGCCGGAGGTGAGTGAAGCGCTTCGCCGTCGGTGGGTCCCGTTTCCCACCCCCCCCCCCCCGCACATCCCGGTGACCGGGGCGCGCCCCTCCCCCCCCCCCCCCGCGGCCCCCGGGCTTCCCCCCCCCCCTTCTAACGGCCGTTTAACGATCCCTCGCATCCCCCCCCCCCCACACACCTCAGGCCTTTAGGCCTCATCCCGGCGGGAATCCTGAGGGAAACCCCCCCCCCAAAAAAAAAAACCAGCACCCCAAACCAGCCCGCTGGAGAGGCCTCCGGGGTGTTTTGGGGGGGGGGGGGGGTGTCCTTCCCCAAGCTGCGGTGCTTCGGGGGGGGGGGGTTTGGGGGTGGGGGGGGTGCGGGTTGGTTTGTGGAAGTGTCTTCTGAGGAGCGTGTGGGAGTTCAGGTTAATGACGGGGGTTAATTGTCCCGGCGGGGAAGAGCGAGGCGCTGTGCTCTCCTGAGGGAGGGGCTGCCCTGTCCCCCCCTGCCCCGGCAGCGCTGGGTGAGGGAGACGGGGGGGGGGTTGTGAGGAGATTGGGGTTTGGGGGGGCTTGGGGGGGCTTGGCCTTGAGGAGGGGGCTTGGCCTTGAGGAGGGGGACTTGGGCTTGAGGAGGGGGACTTGGGCTTGGGGAGACTTGGGCTTGAGGAGGGGGCTTGGGCTTGGGGGGACTTGGGCTTGGGGAGGGGGCTTGGGCTTGGGGGGACTTGGGCTTGGGGAGGGGGCTTGGGCTTGGGGAGGGGGTTTGGGCTTGAGGAGGGGGCTTGGGCTTGGGGAGGGGGTTTGGGCTTGAGGAGGGGGCTTGGGCTTGGGGAGGGGGACTTGGGCTTGGGGAGGGGGACTTGGGCTTGGGGAGGGGGACTTGGCCTTGAGGAGGGGGACTTGGCCTTGAGGAGGGGGACTTGGCCTTGAGGAGGGGGTTTGGGCTTGAGGAGGCTTGGCCTTGAGGAGGGGGACTTGGCCTTGAGGAGGCTTGGGCTCGAGGAGGGGGGCTTGGGCTTGAGGAGGGGGCTTGGGCTTGGGGAGGGGGGCTTGGGCTTAGGAGGCGGCTTGGGCTTGGGGGATTTGTGCTTGAGGGGTTTGGGGGGTTTGGGCTTGAGGCCCCGGAGTAGCGGCTGCTTCCGATGGGGATCAAAATCCGGGAGTGTTTCCTGCTTAGGAAACCGGGGATGGGCAGCCCGGGGCACCGCTGTGCTGGAGGACAGCAAGGAAGGAGCGAGGGGAAGGGTGAGGAAATGTGCCTGGGAAGAGGGATGGAGGGGTTTTGGGGGTGGGACTGAAGGAGTAAGGAGGGTGAGGGGGAGAGTTAATCATCCCTGCTGCGGCGTCGGGAGAGCATCCTTGATGGAAAAGAAGGATGGTGGATGTAAAGGGAATGGCTGAAATGTGGAGTGAGCCCTTCTGCTGGGTGGGTTGGCTTGGTGTGTTGGTAGGGAGGGTGAGCTTGAGAACAACTTTGGTGTCCAGGGGACCTGGCTCTGCCGTGCTGCAAAGTCCCTGCCTGGCTAATCCCCTTCGTCTCTGAAGCCGTGATAACATTTAGGAGTCAACTTCCCTGTCTTGAGACCAAGTGAAGGTTTTTTACGTTCTTCTCTAAGATAAGGAGCAAGGAACTGTCTTGAGTCCTGTCGTGGTGTAGTTGTGGGTTGGTGTTTGGGAAAATCCTGGGGGAAGGACTGCTGCCTACCTGCCAAAATTGCCTGATTGCATCGTCCCCTTGTTTTCAGGATGTTGAAAGAAAAGTGTTTTCTGTCATGCAAGGGGGGAAGACGCATGATCTCACTCTTTGTGAAACCTACAACTATTGTGACAGCATATTCTGTGATAAATTTAGGATTACACAGGCTGTTGTGTAATGCAGAAAGGAGATTAGCTGGCTTGAATCCAGAAGAAAGGAAAACACCCCAGGATTTTTACTGGATGTCTGACACATGGAGAGCTGTGCTGCGACCCCTGGGTCCACCAAGCAGTTCCTCAGTATTTTCAGTTACAGAGCTTAACTGGATACAGTGCTGTTAATTGTTTCAAACCAGGTTCAAATATAACATCACAAAAGAGCAAAGAAGAAGCAGGTTTTGTCTCAGGAGCACGAAAATCAGTTTTTTAGCTGTCAGAATCTCAGTGGGGAATGGATTTGTCAAGCTCTCTGAGGACAGTTGTTGAGTTATTCAAGGCTATTTTTGTTCAGTGGGTTGCTAGGCCTGTCTGTCGTCAGAGTTCATGAAATTATGCATAGAAAAGTCCTATTTTTTTTTTTCCCCTCTCTGGTGAGCAGGGTTTAAAAATACAGAATAGGTGCAGCTTGATGAGCAGTACTAGTTTTACCTGTCTGTAGCGGGACTGAGGAGGTGATGAGGAAGGCGAGCAGCAGCAGTACAGCAATTCCAGCAGATCTTGTGACCTGGGAATCCTCCTCCTTGTTCTTGCCAGGCTCGTGGAACTGACAGAGTTCCCTTGACTCTTCCCAGGGAGCTGCAGGCAACTTTCTCCTGTTTATAAAAGACCTTTTAGAGCGTGCAGGATGCTCCTCTGTGCCGGGTGCTGGATGAGCAGGGAGGAGCTGGTGGTGCTTGGGCCCAGGAAGTCAGCCTTGAGTTTGGAGCAGCACCAGGGGTAGATGTAGGCTGAGCTTTAGAAGCATTCCTGGGCTGTAAGATCTTGTCTTATAACTCCTTCAGAACTTACATGGTGTGTTAAAGGGTGAGAAAGGAAGGTCTTAGGGAAGACAAGGCAGTTCTGTGCTTCTGCAGCCCAATGTCTGTAAGCTGTTAACCTCTCACAGCCAAACTATCAAAAAGAAGGTGGAGGAACAGGGATTTAAAGGTGGTTGTCTGCAAGTAAATATTTTGTGTCCTCAGGTGAAGAGGCAGTCCTGGGGTGTCAGAACAGCTTTTCTGCTTAACTGGGTTCCCTTGGGAAGAAAATAAAATTCTAAAGCCCCTGCCAGTAAGAGGGTGAGTTTCAGCTGCAGCGAGAGAGCAGTGGTGAATGAGGAGGGGAGGAGGGTTGCATTTCTTTGGTTAAACACTGAATTAATCTTGTGTGGACCATTGTGATAAAGGTACTGTGGGAATAATAGTTGGTTTGTTTTCAGAAGACAATGTCCGAGTCAGACTTTGAGACTTGTCTCTCGGAGTGCTTTTGGGATTGTTTCCCTGCTGGGAAGAAGGAGCTTAGTGATTTGCTGATCCTGAGCTTTTAATTGGTCATTAATAGAAAGAAAAACATTTAGTTCTGTGTGATGCTGGAGATGACAAAATGCTCCCTTATCAGTGTTGGGAGTCCTGGTAGTTGGCTCAGTTGGGCTTGCCAGGTGCTGCTCCTGGAACCTGTTGAAAATCAATCCCATGTGAGTGAGTCACCTTGCAGATGCTTGTGTTTCCTTCTGCCTTCTCAGGGTGCTTTTCCAGCCTGGAAGGTATTAAAGTGCAGACTGACTTTTTTTTTATTTATCATGAAAACTGATTAAAGGTTGGGTGGTTTGGTTTTGGGGTTGGTTTGTTGTTTATTTTTTTTAGAAAATAATGCAGGGAAATACATGCTGGAGTTTCCTGCTTAATTTTTGTTGTCTGTTTCATGGAAAATACAGCCAGGGTTGTGTTTGTTGTCAGTGTTTGTTGTCTCCCTCCTGTCTGTCAGTGTTAGCATCCTGCCTGTGAGAGGGTACCCATTAACCGGGTGGTGGACAAAGCCAAAACTTCCAGCATCCAAGAGTTCAGAGTGAAAATGCCTCTAATGTTTGGGAATTGTAGAGAGGGTCTGTGTGGAAGAGTGTTTCCCCAGAGAGCCATAGGTAGACTTCTGGTTTTCTGCCAAACCCAGGAGTTTTAGCAACCCTTGGCTTGACAGCTGTCAGGAGGTGCCCAGCCAGCACTGCAGAAACCAAACCCTCCTTCTGAAATAGGGAGGTTATTGTTTTATATGTCTCCACAGGATATTTTTCAGGAAAATAATAGTGCTTAATGCAAAACTTGGTTTGATCTAACCAAATTACTGTTAGTCAGGAAACTTCTGCTAGTGATAGCTGCTCTTTGTTCTGAGTGTGATGGAGTGGCTACTCAAAAGCTACTTCTGAGGTGTTGTGGGATGGAATTTTCTTCTAGGAGGCAAATGACCCGATATAAGCTGTGATCTGGGTAAACCAGAAAAAAAAATAGACTGCATTTTCATCCACAGAGATGACCAAGGGGAGCTGCTCAGCCAAGTTCACAGGCTGAAAATGGTGATGCAAAAGGTGCTTGAAACCTCCATGCTGGCCATGCAAATTTCAGGGGAAGGACGGTGCCTAGCAGAGCTCTCCTGCCCTTCCTCTGGTGAAAGCAGAGCCAGGACCAGTTCCTGCAGGGTGGAGGGGCTGCTCCTGTCTGTGAGGAAGTGGGGCAGCACCTGGAAGATGCAGAAGTCTGCTCCAAGTACTGATGGAGATGTGGTTTACCTGGGAAGGGTTTCAGAAACCTGCTGTGTCTAGCACCTGGGACTGAAAAGGCGACCTGAACACAAGCAGTGGACTTCTGAGGAGTCAGTTAGCCTGTCACAGGCACTTTTAAAAGATGTTAGTGTTCAGTTTAACTTTCCCTACTTCGTAAAACTGTTGAATAAAAGAGGGATGTTAAGCATTGGTGATGGCACAGTTTCTGAAAAGATAGTTGTGGTCAAAGGTGATGTTCAGATATGGGTTAGAACCCAGGGGCCTAAATTAAACAGTGGTGGGTGGTTTGTTTGTTAATAGAGGTCATTAACCACTAATTCTGATTCTGTACTGAAGGAGGGTTCAGAACCAGGAAGTGTATCCTCTGCAGGGAAAGGAGCCCCAACCACAGATGCAGAAGCAGGAGAGTGCTGGTTTCAGTTACCTGTTTGATGAGGCAAATGAGTAATTGCAGCTGGAGAGCTGTTGAGGAAGAAAAGGGAATGTCCAGCGGGTGTGTTATGGTGCTGCAGGACTGCTGCAGGTACTGCTCAGCTAATGGACTTTGTCTTAAAAAAGCAGTGCTGGGTGATAATCACGTTCTTACACTTAAAGTACTGGCTGCAGCCCTGCTGCAGGACGTGGGTATTGAACCCAGAGGTGTTCCCATTCTTCATCTGGAGAGTAGCTGAGAAGGACTGAGTCAGAAGTCAAACCTGGCTGGAGAGGCCATCCGGGGATACAAAAAACTATTTGTGAATGTCCTGTTGTAAGAACGTGATGGAGGAAGGGCACAGGGAAAAACTGACTGTGCAGTGTCACTGCAAATGGGGTGTTGAGTATTTTTTGACTCTTAGTGAAGACCAAGTCAGCATGTGAGTGACTCATGACAGGCTGGGAAGAAGAGAGAGCAGGTTTGCAAGCAGTCATCTATGTGAGATGGTCATCTGTGTGCTTAAAGCACAGGCTGGAAACAACTCAAAAACTTCAGTAGGTGTTTCTTGAGAAATGGCAACGAGCTGGTGTTTGGAAAGAGTGAGTAGTTCGTGTGGGTGAAGGGGTGGGCAGCAGAGCATAAGGAGCAGCAGTCATCCTGGGGTCCTGCAGCCAGGACCTGTCCTGGGTTCCTACAGCAAGGAGTGATCCAGGAGCACCTGAGCCATGACAGGGAGCACAGAACAGGCAGTGCTGCTTTCCACAGGTACTTCCCAGGCAAAGCCAGATTAGCTCTTGCTAGGATGAGGTGTCAGGTCTGGTTGTGGCTGCAGAGACAAAAGCTTCCATGTATCCTGGGTTCACTGAGGTTTGGATTTTTGTCCTAATAAAATTCTCAAGCAGAATGTGCTGCTGTATGATGGATACAAAATGAGATAAATAAATACAATGAGAGCAGCAGTGGAGACCTGGTTAAGGCAGAGGCTGCATGGGCCTCTGGAACGTGGGTTCTCCTTCCTGCTTGCAGTGCTGTGCACAGACTGCACGTTGCAGGTGTCAGGGGAAGGACTGCAGACGTGCTGTGTGACAGGATTAAAAATCCAGACATGGATTGGGTGATTTAAATGTTGCCTGAAAGGCAGGTTACAGGTCAGGGAGGACAGGGGTAAGGTTTGGTAGTCAAGCAAAGATAATCAACTGCAGGTGTTGGAATAATTGATTATGTGTGATCTGCAATTAAAGGAGGCTTTTCACCTGCACTGGTGGTCAGTGATCTGTGGGGAAAGGAGGAGGGGAGGCAGAAGTTTTGTCCCTGGGTATTTCTGTGGATCATGGAATCTCTGAATAAGTCTGAGATGGATTATTTTAATGGAAGATTTGGATATAAGTTAAGGTATGAAATTGTCTCTGAAACTTTGCACTTTTTTTCTATTTTGATAGGCATATGCTTTTGATTAATAGTGAGGTGAAAAAAATGTAGTTTGAATTAACACATGAAGAGTCTCACTGTACGTTTTACAGCCCTAAAATGAGCATTTGGGGATATCTAATATTTAAATGTCTTGAAGTACTTTAAGAATGCATAGTATACCTGGTATTTTAATATCAGGTTTGCAGCTGTCAGTTAAAACTGCCTTCTCATTATTTTATCTTTCCTCTCAAGTAAGGCTATTTTAAAACCCAGTCATTCCATAATTAATTGCCACTATTAATTTCTTTTTCAAAAGTAAGTTTTATATAAGCTGGAATCTTCAAACCTGTGCCTGTAGTCAACCTGTTCTTTAGTACTTTCCAGTACAGGCAGTTGGGTAGTTAGTTTTCTACATACATGATACCACACCTCAACACAGGGCAGCTGCTGAGGGTCTGCTTGGAAATTCTCATCCTTCCATGGCATCCTGCTGAAACCTGGCTGGACTGCACTTCTGGAACAGGTTGCCCAGAGAAGCTGTGAATCCCTTCTTGCTGGAGAAGAGAAGGCTCCAGGGAGACCTGAGAGCACCTTCCAGTGCCTGAAGGGGCTCCAGGAAAGCTGGGGAGGGGCTTGGGACAAGGGCAGGGAGGGATGGGAGCAGGGGGAAGGGTTTCCAGCTGGCAGAGGGAGCTGGAGATGAGATGTGAGGGAGAAACACACAAGGTGTGTGAAATGGAGGAAAAAGTTGGTGCCCTTCAGTGCTAAAACATGTGCTTGTCCTTGTGTGCCTCACAGGAAGCTGTTGTGGCTCTGCTGGAGTGTTTAGCTTGATGGTTTTTTGTGCTTTAGTGGGGGGTGAGGATTGGTTTGGGGAGGTTTTTACTCCTTTGCTAGTCCATAATATAGGGAGTACTTGGAAACTTCTCAGAAATTACACTAAGGATGGATCTGAAGTTACCACTTCATAAATGACATCCCAGAGCATTCTTTATATATATATCACAAACAAAAGGCATGGGCCAAGATGTTAAACTGGATCTTGCAGGGAGGTTTAGAACAGGACGTGAGTAGAAGTAGCCATAGTAGAAGGCCAAGGGTGTCTGGGATCTGTGCAGGGTGAGCAGTTAGTGCCCTGCTCTCAGGGCCTTGTGCAACATGCTGCAGTGGTGTCAGGCTGTTGGGGCTGTTATGGACAGAGCCAAGTGGATGATGTGTTCAGGGGGAAGCAGAGATGTACAAGCATAAATCCAGGTTGGGTGGAGAATGGATGGAGAGCAGCCCTGAGAGGGTGTTGGGTGAGGAGAAGCTCAGCATGAGCCAGGACTGTGCTCTGGAGCCCAGAAACCACCTGTGTCACCAGCAGGGCCAGGGAGGGCCCTAGAAGAAGGTAAAGAACACACTTAATTTGCCCCTGTGGTCCATATTATTTTAATGCAAGTTAATTTTCTCCATACTTCAGAAATTTTAAAGCACGGGTTTAAGATGCCTGGTCAGTGCATTCATATAGAAAAGATAAATCTGAAAAAAAAAAAAATAATCTTTGTTTTTTACTGCTTGCATCGTGGAATTAATTTCTGAAGTCAGGAACTTTCTGAGCTGCCAAAACATGAAAAATTTATCAAATTCCTCAGCATTTGGGCCTGTCCACTGGGTTGGGGCATCCTGCAGCAGGCCAGCATGATCTTGTTGAAGTGAGAAGTGGATTTAATGGAAAAGATGAAGAACAGGTCTTCTGAGGAGCAGCTGAGGGAGCTGGGGGTGTCCAGCCTGGAGCCAAGGAGGTGAGGGGAGACCTGCTGGCTCTGCAGCTGCCTGAGAGGAGGTTGGAGCCAGGGGGGTCGGGCTCTGCTCCCCAGGAACAAGGGATGGGACAAGAGGAACCGGCCTCCAGTTGTGCCAGGGGAGGCTGAGGTTGGATCTGGGGAACAATTCCCTCCTGGCAAGGGTTGTCAGGGCCTGGCCCAGGCTGCCCAGGGCAGGGGGGAGTCCCCATCCCTGGAGGGGTTTCCAAGCCCTGGAGATGGTGCTGAGGGACATGGGGCAGGGGTGGCCTGGGCAGGGCTGGGGGAATGGGTGGACTCCATGATCTTAAAAGGTAATTTCTGTCCAGAAGGATTCTGTGAGTCTGTGGTATGTAACTGCACGTGGGTGTTGCATCAGTCTTTGGGGCTTTCCAGGAGAAAGCCATGTAGCCCTGTCCTGGGGTAAAGATTGCCCAGCTTAACTGTGTGCTTATTTTGAGCTGCCACTTTGGAGTTTGGTTTGATGCTGAATTATCCCTGTTCTGGAAGAGGCAGCCCTCCCCTGTCCTGGTTCCTCACATCATCTCTGGGTTTGAGAGGTCTGTTGTATCCATGTGCTGATAAAATCTTTTCCAGATTGGGAAGTCTTCTCATGCTTTTTGTTGTTACGGAACCTGCTCAGTATCTTTGATCATCCTTGTTGAATTTCTCTGTACCTTTCAGTGGAAGGTGTGTGTTCCCCTGGTGGCCGGGGGTTGGAACTAGATGGTCTCTAAGGTCCCTTCCAACCCAAACCATTCTATGACTTCATGATTACTAGTTCTCCTGCATGTCCTCTTTGAGATGAGGAAGAATGACCAGAGCTGTGTATAGCACACATGTACATAATAATGATTTATACGTGTTCTCCATTCCATTCTTAGTGTTTTCTAGTACAGCATTTATTTGTTTTGACTGCATCAAGTTCACATTTTCAGAGGTTAAAAATTAGGACCCCAGGACATTCCTTGCAGTGATGAGAGCCAGTCCAGAATGTGCTCCTGTGTATGTGACATTATTGTCCCTGTTTGCATCACACACCATTCATTAACATTGACCTTAATACCTCCTTTTGTTGCCTGACCACTTGGTGTGGAATTACTTCTGCCAACTCTTCAGACAGCCTGATCTCTGCCACCATGAATAACAGACACCTGGAGTGTTACTTATGCCACCTTTTTTCCAGGGAAACTGTGGATACAGGAAACAGCACAGACCCTGGGGGTCTGTCTGATGCCACCTTCTAGGAAAATAACTTCTTTTTATGGTCCTTTTTTTAACCTCTTTTATAATCGACTTCTATCCATAGGAAGGCCTTTCCCCTCTATCACATGACAGTTTAGTTTTTCAGAAGTTCAGGAGTTTTCCTGAGCCCGCTTTTAGCAGCCTGGGGGGACTTCCTGCCTTGGCTCCATGCTCAGTCATTCCCCTGGCAAAGTCAGTCTAAGGCATTTGTGAAGCTGACTCTTCCTCCCTGTGTGTGATAACTCCCATCAAGCAATTCTGTTTGCAGTCTGCTGATTTCTTTAGAGTATCTGCCTGAGGGATCTGTAGTTTTCCAAATATTCCCTGGTAAAAGGTGGAAGAATAGTTCCCACCTTTCAGCAAGCATATGGAGACAAAAGGTTACGTGTTGCTTTAGCTGCTGGGTGGTGAGTCCCTCTGGGTCTCTAGCAGTAACACCCTCTGCTCCAGGACCCTGGCTGGTGTGGGGGCTCCTCCTGTAGCCCCTTCACTGGCACACTGATCTGTGACAGGGCCTGAGGCCACAGGGTCATCTGCACCCAGACTGGTTTGGGTGGGAAGGGACCTTCAAGACCATCCAGTCTCACCCCCCTGCATGGGCAGGGACACCTCCCAGCAGCCCAGGTTGCTCCAAGCCCCATCCAACCTGCCCTTCAACACTGCCAGGGATGGGGCAGCCACAGCTTCCCTGGGCAACCTGGGCCAGTGTTTTTTAATGGAATCAGTGTATTTTACTCTGCTACTGGGGAGAAATGAGTCTAGAGAGGACAAGCCTTTCGTCCAAAAATCTGCTCAGCAGCTTAGTGCCAAAATTGGAAATGGAATCTGGGGACTCTCTGTGGTGTGTCCTGCACCTTTTCTTCTCTAGATTAACCCTTGTCCTAACTTATTTAGCAGGTTTTCCATCATGGATCTCCAGTACTTCCCCTGTGTAAGGCATATACTAATAATCTTTCTGAAATTGTAATAAATGCTAAAAATAATGAAAATGAATGCTGAAATTGTAATAAATGCAGCTAAAAGTGTCTAAGCCCCTAGTTGGAGGGAGAAGCTGTCCCATCCAATTGTGTTTTTCTCTGTGTAGTAAACTGAGAGTGGGACCAGGTCATTGCTAACGAGAACTGGGTTGGCCAAGAACTCTGAGGTCAGGAAGAGATTGGGAAATGTCTTGTGGCTACATGTAGTAAGTGAGTTAAGCTTCCTTTGGCTGGGTGCAACAAGAAGGGTAAACCTGGAAGCTGTGGGGCTTTTCTAAACCTGGATGCTTTCTATTTTTGTTACTTATCCCAAACTTGTTCTATAGTTCTTCGTGTGGACCATCCTGCCATTTCATCCACACCAATAAGTCGTTGTCCAGTGCTGTTGGAAGCATTTTAGCAAGCAAGGAAGGAAAATACATCACATGAATTGTTATTTTCAAGCAGGAGTTTAGTTGTGGTTCATCCCTTGAGGCAAAGAAGTCCAAAAGATGTCCTGAAAATAGGTGTCACGAGCTCAACCATTATTCAGGATGTTTAGATGTTTTCTTTTTGAATCTTTGTGGTGGTGTTTCTCTGTTCTTGCTGCTACTCAGGTATTTAAAGATATTATTAAAAATGTGTAAAATGAGGGACATATCACTTGTAAAATAGAATCTATTTCAGATAACTTAAGATTTTTTAAAATCTCAACACAACAATGGATATTGTAGGGGGAGGAAAACAAGCAAAAAGTTGAGAATGGAGTGAGTGATTTCTGTTAATTTGTGTAGAATTTTTTATCAAGATGTAACTCCTTGAGCTTTGAACTCCTCAAGTGTCTGGTAAGCACCATTTTATTTGGTTGTGGTGGTTTGGTTTTTTTTGGTGTTTGTTTAAATGAGGGAAATGAGTTTCCCAGCAAGTTCAGGGCACAAACTCCAAACACTGAACTGATGTGAAGAGCTTTGAGGTATCTTCAGAGAAGGATAAATGAGAAGGGAAGGGGGTGTTGGAGGTGTCTGATCCTCACAATGCAATATTGTTCTGTTGTATTGTACTACTGAGAGGTTAGAGGTTCAGCTCCCCTCAAAACTGGCTTGTTTCTGACCAGAGGAAGGTGAGATGTGCACCTGTTCCTGGTTGTCCTGGGCTGGAGGCACGTTCTGTCTGTTGAAATCTGGTTCAGAAACTCCATTCAGACTTTAAATACTGTTTGGCCATAGAGCTGGAATGGAAGGAGTGCAGCCTGAAATCACATTTATTGAAGAACTTCTACTTTTTGAATGTGAAATGTACCCTTCTATGAAGAATACCCGACTGAGAACATAGAGGCTGTTTTGGAGCCTTGTTGCTGAGAGAGCAGTGTCAGGATTAACCCATTCTGGACACCAGCCCCCAGGAGGTTACTGCACTGGTCATGATTTTCCCATAGGAAGTATTCTGTTCCCCCGTGACCTCTGTCTCCTTTCACAGCACAAAGCCTGTTATTCTTCTCATGGGAATGCAAGTGGAGAACAGGAACTTGGTGTTAGAGCTGCTTGTGTAGCATTTCTATGAAGGGAGGTTACTGCTCAAGCAGATTTCTTGTTTTCCCACCTCTGAAGTTTTCAGAAGAATGCTTCCTCCCTGGCCCCTGGTGGAGGGGGCTCCCTCTGAAGAGCAGAACTGGGTTCCCGAGGACTGTTCCACCCTTCCTTCCCCTTCTCCCTGTATTTGATGCTGGGATGTGGGAGCTCCTGCAGCAGCTGGCACCAGGGGTTTCAGTGAGGGGATTGCAGTGGTGGTGGCTTCTAGCATCTCAGGGCTGTGAACCACCTCTACAGTCCAAGAAAGGGCAAGAAAATGTGTTTTTTCTTTGCTGGTGTGTGTGTGGTCCAGCACCTGGCTGTGTTCTACATCTGCAGGGAAAGTTATTTCACTTGTGCCCAGGGGGATGTCTGTGGTGCTGAGCTGGTGGCATTGTCATGAGATCATGGCTGTAGTGAGAGCCAAAATGGATCCTCTGCAGGTGAAGTGGAGACTGTAAATTGGTATCAGGGATCACTGCTGCTTGGTATGTCCTGGATATAGCCCAGAAATGCATGAAACATCTGCAGCCAAGTGTCTCTGCTTGTGTGAATGTCCCTGTCGTGGGGAGGAGGTGGCATATGGGTCCTCCAAGGACCCTCTGTCCTGTGGCTCAAGATTTTAAGAGCCTAGATAAGAAAACTCCTCATTTGACAGCACAAATTTTATGTAGTCTGGCTAATTTTATCTCCAGCAGCACCAGTCCTGCTGTTTCCACTAGCTTTGTGGTACCTTTGAAGGCAGAAGGTTGCTCTGCTGAAGCTGCTGGCTTGATGGAGACCTGGCAAATGACTGCAGGGCTGGGAGTGAGAATCAGTCCTGATGGCCTCTGCCTGCCTCACCCTTAGGTGCTGCTCTTTTGGCAGCAGCTGCCAGAGACTGGGTGACCTTTATAAATCCTCATTTTTAATAAATTCCTTCTTTCCCCTTCATTCCTCCCCTTCCCTTCCCCAGATGCCCAGCCCTGGCAGGGAAGCTTTTGAAATCCTGCGTCTGCTCTGGGGCTGCTGCCTTGGTGTGAGGTGCTGTTCCTCCCCAGGGAGCAGGGACAGGTCACACCTGGGAAGTGTTTGGTCCCAGAGGGAAGCTGCAGCGGGTGGTAGGGCTTGGGGGGGGACAGGAGGACCATGTTGGAGCCATTCTTGCTTTACCATGCTCAATATTTTGCATGGAAAATGCTGGCTTAAAATCCCTGTTGAAAGTTTAGTTGTAGGACTTTGCTGTAGGCCACAAGATGGAGCAAATTATTTCATGTCCTGATGTGCAGGAAACATTGCTACAGAAGGGTGATTTTATTTTTAAATATATTTTTTTCCCCACTCTTCACAAGCTCAATAATGTTTTTCTGACAGCCCAGTTCAAGAAAGTTTTAGGGAACATGGAGATGTTGAATATACTTTAAAGAGCCCAGGTTACTGTTTGTTATAAAGGGAACAGTGTTCATACATTTGGTAATCTTGCCTCTAAGCTTGCAGTGGGCTCATGTGGTCTGAGCTGCTGCTGTCTGCATGGGAGAGAGCTGCCTTCTGCTGCACTTCAGAGGTAAAGGGAGGCTGTGAAATGCTCTCAGGCAGAGATGGAGAGAATTTGGATCATGTAGCTATTGTTACGTGAGAGTAAAGCCTTTGTCTTGGGAAAAGTGGTGTCATCCAGCATCTGTAAGCAGGAGGGGTTTCTCCTGCAAGAATCTGTTCTACATTTCTGTACATTCTACATATGCTGCTCAGTCCTGTTTTTTGTAAGAATTTGCAGCAGAGCCAGCAAACCACAGCAACAGGGACTTCCCAGGAAAGTCTGATTGCTCCAGCATCCATAATACTATGGAATAGGCACCTCTTTCCCCTGGCATTCGAGGCACAGCTCAGCATTACTGTAGTTTGGGCTCTCTGGCTCATTTCCTCATGTAGTTAGGGAACGCAGGAGGCTCTTCTGGGTCTGTGTCCCAGTGTTGCAGACCTCCTGTGTTGGCGCAGCTAGGATGAGGAAGCTGCTGTTGGTACCTGGAGAGCTGAGCTATTTTTCTCAATCTTAGTGAGGCTTGTAGAACCCTACAGTGGGCTACCAAAAGCAGCATATTAAGACTACCTAGATGTGTGCTTAGTGAAGGCTGCTGTTATTTGTATTTCCTGTTCTGTCTGGGTGAGGGAAGGGGTCTCAGAAGGAAGCAACATTCCAGCTGAGAAACATCAAGAGTTTCTGCACCCAGGAGAGCAGTCCTGGTGGGCACAGCTGGGGCAGCTGGGGACACTGGCTCTGATGTTTTGTCCTCACATGCCTCCTGCCACTACATTAACTAGACTCAGGCTATCTGGATTTTCAGGATTTGTCCAGGATTTTACTCAGCCAGTCCCCAGGTTATGTTTCCAAGGGAAGTGCTGTGGTTAAATGAAACGTTGGAGTTGCTGGTGTGTGGAAAAGCATCTCGATTAAAATCACACTCATGTGTAGCTGAACTTGTAAACCTGGTGACAGTGATGTTCTGCTTGTGTAGCTGAAAGGAAGGACTAGAGAGCCTAAGTAATTGCTCAGTGTGTAATGTAGTTTGGGAATTAAGGAATTTAAAAGCCAAATCTTGCTCTCTCAAGCCTGCTGTTTACTTTTGTTTTTTATGATCAAGCTCTGGGCTTCATTGCTTCCCTGTCCCTTGTGCCTGAAGTGAACCTGAAATGCAACATTTTGTGTTGCAAGGGTAGAGAACATCCTGATGTCCTTGTGTGCAGTCAAACTTCGTCTTGGGTTTGCAGTCATGCAGAAGGGAAGAAATACTGAGAATGGGTTCTCCTTTAACATTTGTCCTAAAATGAGAGGGTTTGTGTGGAGCTGGCTAACCTGTGTTTGCACAAGTGCCTTTGAATGGGAACGGTTCCTGCTTTGAACCGTTACGAGCGCTGTTGCAGCCTGAAGCCAGTGAAGATTGCAGAATTTAATGTGCAACCTGAAGAAAACTAGTAGGCAAATATTAGCTTTGGGATGTTTAATGTTTTCTTCTTAATGAACACCCATGTTTCACATCAGGTGTAGGTAAGCATGAAGTTGTCCTCTGTGCAGTTAGTAGGAACGGTTCCCAGTGCAGCGCTAAAAACCCAAATTGTTGTTGGAAGGTGAGGCTGCTCCCAGAGCCCCATGTGAGAGATTTCTTGCTCAGAAGTGGAATTTCTGGTGTTCCTGAGTTCCCCACAGACCAGGGATCAGAAGGGATGGCCCAGTCCCAGCACCCAGCCCTACAGCAGGGTCAGATCTGCTTGGCCACCTCTTTCTAGACTGCAACACCCGGGGTTTATGGGTGCCCAGGTGACAGGTTGGTGGCAGGGAGGAGCTGTTGTTCCTGTCTTCAGTGTCTGAAGGGGCTACAGGAAAGCTGGGGAGGGGCTTTGGACAAGACCTCGTGGTGAGAGGACAAGGGGTAATGGATCAAAACTGGAAGAGGGGACATTTAGGTTAGACATTCAGAAGAAATTCTGTGCTGTGAGGGTGGGGTGACCCTGGCCCAGGCTGCCCAGGGAAGCTGTGGCTGCCCCATCCCTGGCAGTGTTGAAGGGCAGGTTGGATGGGGCTTGGAGCAGCCTGGGCTGCTGGGAGGTGTCCCTGCCCATGGAGGGAGGTTGGAACTAGATGATCTCTAAGGTCCCTTCAAATTCAAACCATTCTATAGTTCTGTGCACTTGAAATGGCTCCTTGTTTGCACTGGAAGGTAAAGGTGCCGAATCAAAAGCCACATGTTTGGAGAGTGGGAATGAAGCCAGGACAGGGTTTGCACAACTTACCAGGAAACGGGTTCCTGTGCTTTGTCTCCAGCTTCCCTGCTGGTGTTGAGCCAACGTGGCCCTGCTTTACCAGCACAGTGTCCAGCTGAGCCTTCCCTGGGAGCCCTGCCATGCTGCTCCTGTCTCCTGGGGATGGGGCATCTGCTTCACGTTTGACCTGTAGCAGTCAAACATCATAATGTTTAATCTCCCTGGGGAACTGGTGGATCCCCCAACATTGGGCACTGTCAAGACTCACCTTGACAAGGTGCTGGGCCACCTCCTCTACAATGTGTTCCTGCTGAGAAAGGTGGGACCAGATGATCCTTGAGGTCCCTTCCAACCTGGCATTCTGTGACAAATGCTTTAGTTTGTGTACGTCCTGTATGTTCACTTGAATATTTAAGTGAGGTTTTGCCCCCTCCCCACTTCTGTGACCGCTTGGGGTAGAATATTTCTGTTGAAAGGAACTTAAAATGATCATCTAGCCCAACTGCCTCTGGTGCTTGGAGCTTTTCTCATCATTCCAGTCCCTGCACTTGCAGCACTCAGACTTCTACTGCTAGAAGTAATGGGGCTGATATGAAGCATTTTCTTTTTTTCTTCTTTCTGCTCAGGCTGGGCAGTCTGATTAGTTTGTGTCCTGTCAGAAAGGATCAGATCCATTGGGATTGGACACCCGTGGATTTTGGGTGCTGAAATACAGAGGCTTTGCAGTCTGATCAGTGTTGGTTTTACTTTAAAGGATTCTTTAATTTACTTTTTTTTCTTTCTGCCTTAGATGAGGGATACAGTCTGTGAGCCCCAGCATAACGTGCTCTGGAAAGGCTCTTGCTGACAAAATGGGATGATTTTTTTTTATTATTATTCCAATACTCTTGTTTGCAACTTCCTTTCTGATGCTGGAAACACAGTGTGGATTTTCAGTTCAGGTGCTGCTATAAGTTCCAAAGGTATTTTTGATTATTCTGTTCAGGGGTCTGTTATGAGCAGTAGGCTTGTGTCTGCAGGGATGTTCTGCATGATTCCCACTCTGTGAACAGCTCTGGAAGAGGGATTTATTATTGAAATTTTAATATATATATTTTTTTTACACAGTCCTGAGACCTAGAATAGAAACTTTCTAGTGGTTTCAATCAATTTTTTAAATTTTAATTGTCTTTTTTACATTAGTCTTGAACTTGATTTGAACAGGTCAGATTTGCCACTGGACCAAAACAAGCTAAAGGTTGAAAATCAAACTTTTCCTGATGAGATCTCTACAACTTCAAAGCATATTCTTACATGCCACGTGCCTGTTCCTTTGTGAGGAGCCATATTGTAGGTTCTCTAGGACAAAAACCTTCCTGTTGTGCATGAATGCAGTGTTTGGCTTTGGCTGGTCAGCCTTACCCCGTGCCTTGCACCCTTCTCATCCCTCCCCTCTCCCAAAATCCTGGCACATCCGTGCTGGTGCTGGACTGCAGGCCAACTGAAATTGTACCTGCCTCCAGGAAAGTGATACTGATTCTTACAGAAAGAAGGAGTGCCTTGCTAAAAGGTATGAGCAGAAACATCTATCCATATTTTCCATTTGGTCATCAGGCCAATGTACTGGTGCTTCTGGTGATAAAAATCTGGTTATTTTTAGCTGCATTATGGGGGGGGGGGAAATAGGTAGATCATTGCAAAATAGCCCCGTGGACATGAGATAGAATTTAATCTGATATTAAAAGCATAATGGCTGCACTTAGGGTTTGTCCTCTCTCCCAGAGAGCTGAAAGTGGATGCTTAGCAAAGAATATAAACCAAAACAGCCCCTGTGATACCTCCCTCAGCTTCTAAATATTGAGGCTTTCAGAATTGCTGAGCCAGGATGTGTATAATAACCCTGAATGGATTTTTACCTGTGTGAACCTCAGGCCTTCTCTAGTGGAGAGGTGGAGGTGAGTGGTTCAGCATGTCCAGTGACCAGCTGGTTTGGGTGGGTAGCCCGGGTTTAGGGCCTGATTTCTCATTAATGGCATTTTTCTGGGGACAAAGTTGCTCCTTCCATGTGCTTTGGGTCCCTTGTTGTCCCAGTGGTATTCTGGAGGAGCCAGGAAGATGTGTTTATTTCCTCTCAGATAAAAACAGAGAAATCTTGGATAATCATAGCTTTGAACTGTACCAAAAAACCTGTGTTGCAGTCATGCCTTTCACTGCTCAGGGTGCTGCTGAGAACCACAGGCTTTGCATGTAGCCTGAGACTGAAAAGAATAAAGAAACTGGAGGGCAGGTTCCTTCAGCTCTGTCTTTCCTAGAAATGTGGTTTGTGCTTTATTTTGATGTATTATCTTAACCTTTTGCTAAGGCTTTTTATCTTGCATTTTTTTATACTTGGAAATGGAAGTTGCCCAGTTGTGACAGCAGCAGCTGAGCTGGCAGTGGGACAGCCAGCCTGCTCCTGGGTCTGGCAGTCAGGTCCAAATGGGTTTTGAGGAGAAGCATCTGCACCAGCTTATTTCACTCTGTCTGGCTTTGTCTTCTGAGCTCTGGCTGCTTGTGCCTCCCTCCCTCATTCCCTGTGCACAGGCAGCTTTCTGGAGCTGTCCTTGCTGAGGAGCCTGTTCTGGGCTCTGGTTACTGAGGTGTTGCTGCCAGCGTTTGGGGTGTCCAAGAGCCTGAGCACCTCGAGGTGACAGCTGACCTCCAGCCTTCTTTTCTAACTGGCATTTTGGCCTCTTCCCCGAGTCCTGCTTAATTCCTGTGCTGCTAAGCTCCTTTTCTTCCTTCCTTTCCAAGGGCTTCCTAGCTCTGCTCTTGCCTGTCCTCTACCTGGCTGCGGGTGCCTTTCCTGCCCTTCCTGCCCCTGGGCAAATCCCAGTGGTTTGCTCATGCTGCCTGTGTCTCCCTTGGCATCTGAGCAGGTTCAGCGCTGGCAGGGCTTTCTGAAAGGAGTTGGGAATGATGATCTGCTCGAGAGCAGCTCTGTGGAGAAGGACCTTGGAGTCCTGGTAGGCGACAGGTTCTCCATGGGACAGCAGTGTGCCCTGGTGGCCAGGAAGGCCAGTGGTATCTTGGGGTGCATTAAGAGGAGTGTCTCCAGCAGATGGAGGGAGGTTCTCCTCCCCCTCTACTCGTCCCTGGTGAGGCCTCACTTGGAGCGTTGTGTCCAGTTCTGGGCTCCCCAGTTCCAGAGGGACAGGGATCTACTGGAGAGAGTCCAAGGGAGGCCACGAGGATGATGGAGGGACTGGAACACCTGCCTGATGAGGAAAGGCTGAGAGCCCTGGGGCTGTTCAGTCTGGAGAGGAGAAGACTGAAGGGAGATCTAATGAATGTCTATAAATACATGAGGGCATCCAGAAGGCAGGACAAGCTCTTGTCACTTGTGCCCTGTGACAGGACGAGGGGCAATGGATTCAAACTGGAGCCCAGGAAGTTCCAGCTCCACATGAGGAAGAGCTTCTTTGCTGTGAGGGTGACAGAGCCCTGGGACAGGCTGCCCAGAGAGGCTGTGGAGTCTCCTTCTCTGGAGACTTTCAAGACCTGTCTGGGTGTGTTTCTGAGTGACCTGCCCTAGATTTATTCCTGCTCTGGCAGGGAGTTGGACTTGCTGATCTTTGGAGGTCCCTTCCAACCCCTTATACTCTGTGATTGTGTTTTTCCTTGTACTTAGTTCTGTTTCTCACCGCCTTTCTGTCTCTCCCATTCCCAGCTGGATTCAGTGCCTTTCCCAAAGCCTTGCACATGCTGGCATGGCCTGACCCGCTGCTGCGTCCCGGGATGGCCAGGAGGTGACAGCTGAGGATGACCCTGACTGAAAAGCTGCGCGAGAGGATATCGGGGGCGTTCTACAACCATGGGCTGCTCTGTGCCTCCTACCCCATCCCCATCATCCTCTTCACTGCCCTCTGCATCCTGGCCTGCTGGTAAGGCATTCCAAGCCTTTTTTCTGCTTCCCAGGGTTTTTGAAGCAACGCCACCAACAGGTTCAGGTTCTCCCCTCTCATGTTGGTTAAAAAAACCCAACCAAACAGAACAGTGTCTTGCATCTCTTTCTGTGGGACCGAAGACTTCATGCGTTTCAATAAGTAGATATTGAATAATTGAATAAAGGAATAATAATAGAATCAGTGAAGTGAAGCAATAAATAAAACAAAAGGAATCCCCAAGCACCTGGTGGTGGACTCCTAAGCCATGAATTAAAAGTGGGGAGCAGGAAAGTTGATCTTTCTCTCCGTGTCTGTTCTGTTTTCCCTGGAGCTTACACTCCTCTTTTTCAGCTTGTGTTGCTTGTTCTTGCAAACTCTCTGCTCTCCTTATGGACTCTAATCTGGATATGAATTGCAGCCAAATACATTTTCATTACCAGAAATGATACCTGGGCCTCTTCATTATTTCCAGTGAGGTGTTATTACTCCTGGAGTCAAGAAAACTTTTGTGCTCAGATTTGTGCACAGACAAATCCTGTCATCATGGTTTTAATCCTAAGTATCTTGTCTCTTTTGGTCAAAATAAACCTGATATGATGATGTAGTCTACTTCTCTGCTTTTAGAAAAACTCCACCTGTGTTGATACAGATAGAGAAATACTTTTTACTTTGAACATCACTGAGGATAAGACAGACTTCTTTCACAGCTACTGCTAAAACATGATTGAAGTGGTTATTGTCATGTAATGAAAACCTGTGAGATCACTTCTGCCTGGGCCTCGTGAAGCTTGTCAGCAGCAATCAAGGTGTTGCTTTCCTGATTTTGAAGCTTCTACAAGGTCTAAGCAAGTGGATTCTATGTTGTGTTGATCTTTGTGATGTGATTCAGCTTTGCTGGATGCTGCATTAGCCAGAGCAGTTCCACCAGGAGCCCCACCACAGGGCTGGTTTCCTCATGGCTCCATCAGCTCTTCCAGTGCTGTTAGGCTCCTGTTTTCAGTTGTCTTTCAGGTGCTGTTGCCTGAGGGTAAATGCAGGAATGCAAGACAACTGTCTCAGATGTTTCCCCACACAAATGTTGCATTTTGGGAGGGATCAAGATAAGAAAAGGCATGTTTGCTGCCTCTCCCAAAGGTAGGACTTGCCAGGCAGGAGGAAATCTCATCTAGGCTTACTAGCAGCTGTCCTCGTTCTTCTTGGGAACCTTGTGCCCACTAGATCAGAACTTGTATCTGTCCTCTCCTTAGAACAGTGTAAATTGAAGTGTCTCTTCTGAAACTTCAATCCAGGCTGTCCTTGGCAGATCAGCTACTGGTCAGTGTGTCTCTGTGGAAGTGTCTGTGTTGCTCAGTGCTGGCATTTGTGGATTCTGCAGTTACTGATTCCCTTTAGGCTGCAGAAATTTGTCCAAAACCCCATCAGGCATGAAGTGAGTAGTTGTGTTTTCCTTACTGAGTTTCAATAACTCATTAGAAAAGTAAATAATGGCCCTAGGAGAGAGAGGGGCTTAAAAACACTGTGACACCCTTTGAGAGCCAGGGCACCTTGGCAAGAAGATGGAAGTGTGGCTACAGTGCTCCCCCTCCAGAGCAGTTCTGGGGGATGTGTCAGTTCCAGTTCCTGCTTTCTATCAACTGGTGTTAACTGGATGCTAGTTCTGGTTTGAGGAGTGGCAGTACTAACCAGGTCAAAACTAGTGCAGAGAGCAGCTCTGCTACCCTCGTGTGTTTCCATCTGGCAAGACTGGGCTCTGGCAGGATGTCCCTGCACAGCATGCTCTGAAATGTTTATTTTTGGGTTTAATTCTGGGTTGAGGTTTTCAAGACTTACTCTTAGTCTGAGCCTGAGATCTGACTTTGTTGTTGACCTGCGTGGTGGCCTGCACCCTTAGCAAGCTCACAGGTGACACAACTTCTATCATGGACTGGAAGGTAGAAAACTGGATGAAGTGGCTGGATGAAAACTGGGAAGAGTGGCTGATATGCTGGGTGGCTGCATGGGCAGAGAGGAACCTTATGAAGTTCAACACCAGGAAATCAGAGAATCCCTTGGAGCTTCTCTGTGGTCCTCTACACCCACTCCAGAAAGAGCAAGAAATGTAGAAGGAAAACTGACCAGAGGCACCTGTACAGACTGGGGGCAGCTCTCTGGAGACCAGCTTTGCAGAACAGGCCTCCGAGGTCCTGGTGGGCACCAAGCTGCGCAGGAGCCACCACGTGCCCTCATGGCAGAGGTGCCCACAGCATCCTGGGCTGCTTTCAGGCCAGTGTTGCCAGCAGGTCCCTTAGTGGTGATCCTTCCCTTCTGCTCAGCACTGGTGAGGCCATACTTGGAGTGCTGGGTCCAGGGCTGGGCATCCCAGTAACAGAAGGATGTGGAATCAGTGGATCAAGTGCAGCAAAGAGCCACGAAGATGGACTGGAGCATCTGTCCCATGAGGAAAGCCTGAGAGAAGTGAGACCCTTCAGCCTGGAGAAGAGAAGGCTCAGGGGGTCTTATCACCACCTACAAATAGATGTGGGGAGGGTGCAGAGCTGGGCTCAGCACCAGGGCAGGAGGCAAGGGGCACAAGCTGAAGCGTGACAGCCTGGCAGAATGCTGGTGGTGTTCAGCACACAGGGTGGGCTGGCTGCTCTCAGCAGGAGCCACAGCAGGCTGCTGCTCACAGGAGCTGTTGGATGGCCACCTCCTGTGGAAGCTTCTGGTGGCTTGGAGAGGAGCTCACTGATGGCCATAAAGTGTCACATCTGCCTTTTTTCCTGCAGTCTTTGTTGTGAGGGCTCTGGATACCCATTTACTGCTGTCATTTAATTTGTGCTCCTCAGAAGTGTTCCATTATCTTAGGACAGGTCTCACCAACTCACCTCAGCTGCCTTGCTGCAAAACTGAGTGAGAAATGTGCTGAAATCCAGAGAAAGAAGGTGGTGGAAAAAAAATCGAGGTCTGACTTCAAGGTAGAAGCTCATTTAGGCAACGTTTCTGTCAAGCATGATTGGTGAGGGACCCTCAGCAATCTGTGTAGCAGTGCAGATGAGTGTCTGAAACAGGCAGGGACACATTGAGAAGTAGGAACTCCAGGTCTTTTTAATGAGGAAAGATGATAGTCAAGTGATCTTGCTGTTAAGGCAAGCAAGGGTGGACCCTACATCCTGAATTCCTGAAAGGGAGAGAAGTTAAATGGAATTTTCTCTTCTTCTGCACCTGCAGAATCCAGGAGGGCTTGTAAAATTCTGCTGCAGAAATGAGCTCCATTCTTGTTTTCCTGCCCCACACCTCAGTAACACTTGACCATCTCTGTGTTCAGAGAGCTTTTCTAAAAGCTGAAATAAACCAAGTGGTCTGCAGTTTATCCAGCATCAGTTCTAGTTCTCAGTCCACGTGACAACAATTGACCTGTTCTAAAGAGGTCAGGTCTTAAGGATCAGGTAGCAGTCACCACAGGGTCTGTTACAGGTTGTTTCAGTGGATTCTGTCCTTAACCCTGGAAGTAATTAATGTAGCCACCATTGTCAGTGTGTCTGAGGACAGAGCAAGTCTGGTTTTCTTAATAAATTATTGTGCAAAGCAAAAAATCCCTATGGTTCTTACTCTAAAAGTCTGAAAATCCAAATTGTATCAATCCTTCCTCCAGAGGGAGGGTTTCCTGCTGAACTAGCTATTGACTAGTTCAGGGCTTGTTAGTTCACTTCTTGGTTTACTTTATATCCCTTTGTAGGTGACATTCCTTGTCATCATCCCACTCCAGTGGATCTGCAGCAAGAAACATTCCTGTTCTTCACAGGAACAACCTTGCCTGAGGGGTTTTTCCCCCTAGTAGAGGGAAAGTGCCACTTAAGCCTGTCTGACCCAGGAGCTCAGAGAAAAAAAAGGTGATACCTGTAAAGTAAGAATTTAAAATCAAATTTGGTTAATAGAATCCCAGAATGGTTTGGGTTGGGAGGGACCTTCAAGATCATCTACTCCCAAGCCCCAGGCAAGTTCTGTGTGACAAGACCTTGATTCTGCTTCACAGAAAAGGAAACTGGCAGCACAGAGCACGGGGGATCTTTACTTTTGCAGTGCAGGTTTTTGTCAGTAGGAAGCAGGGCAAAACCAACATCATTTATTCAGAAACAGGTACCCTCTGTGCTCTTACCAGGCCTAAAAAGGGAACTGTTGCTGCCACGCATCTGTCCTCTCTACCTTCTGGCCAAGACCCTTTTACCAAATGTCTGGGTTCCCACGAGCAATGGGTTTGCAGGTTGTTCTGCCTTTGGAAACAGGCTGAAAGCTTGTTCTGCAGTGTGCAGAAAGGAGGTGGTAGCTATTTTAAGGCCATATATCACCACCTTCCCCGTTACCTAAGACCTGGCAGCTATTTTCCTTCCTGTTCAGCAGCTGAAGACTGTTGTGGGGTGATGGAGATCTGCTTTGATTCTGAGGGGGAGGAATAGGCAGTGGTAGGATTTGCAGCTCTGTGGAGCTGCCAGCTGCCTGGGGCTGGCCTGGCAGATCTCCATCTTGGCCCTCAAAGCTGTCTTGAAAATATGTAAAGTAGCTGGAGGAACATTTGTGCTTGAACCTACCTCAGGCTTGGTAACTACAGTGCACTCTTGCTCCAGTTCAGCAATGCCAGCTTGTAGTGATCTGCTCTTCCTTTATTTTGGTTTTGCAGGAGGGTGTCAGGCTGTGCTGTTTACATGAGCATCTAAAAGTTACCCTCCTCAAAACCAACCCTTCTTTTTGAGCTTTTCTGTCACCTGTTGTTCCCCCTACTTTTCTTCCACTCTGTGTGGTTCTTTCTCTGTCCTTTTTTGTGTCTCTGCTGTCAGTCTGTCTCAGGTATCACCAGCCAGATCAGCTGGTATCACATGCCTGTGTAAACTGATTAAATTCAAGAATTAATGTTCTAGCATCTTACTGAAATAACTTCCTGTGAACGTGCACTTGGTGTGTGCTTCCACCAGGCATGCTCAGGACATTTCATAAACATGAATCCTCAAGTATCACAAGGAAATGTATGTCCTTGCTTCCCTCATGGGGACACTTATTGATGTTGTAGTTGTCTAAAGAGGAGGGAGCTTTGAGGAGAGTCCCAGTAGTTGGTCTTGTTCTTGAGCTTCCCTGGGACACCATTCCACCAGCAGTCTGGATGACTGCAACCTGGGCCAGGCTCTCCCCACCCTCACAGCCCAGAATTTCTCCCTCACATCTCATCTCCAGCTCCATCACCACTGGTAAAGCCAGTGAGACAGACACATCAGGCAGGGCTTGAGAGCTTTTGTCTTTGGTGACATTATCTGCAGTTTTTAAAGGAGGGAAGATTTAGATTAGACACCAGGAAGAAATTCTTCACCGTGAGGGTAGGAAGGCACTGGAACAGGTTGCCCAGGGAAGCTGTGGCTGCCCCATCCCTGGAGATGTTGAAAGGCAGGTTGGATGGGGCTTGGAGCAACCTGGTCTGGTGGGAAGTGTCCCTGCCCATGCAGGGGCTTGGGAACAGAGGGTCTTTATGGACCCTTCCAATCCAAGCCATTCTGTGATCCACTTCTGCCCGGATTTGTGGCATTTTTGCTCTCAAAGACAGCAAGAGTTGAAGGAGTTTTGAAGGCAGGAGCCGTGTTCAGGACCAGCTAAATCTCACTGAACTAGGAACAAGTACTTGTGAAATGTTCAGCACCCAGAAGGGCTCAGTGTTCTGTCACCCTTGGCTTGGTGCCTCTGACCTCTGGCAGTGGTCAGGTCTTCACCACCACCATGGAAATCCAACCATCCACCAGGTTGCTCTCAGCAGCCTCTGGGTGTGGAGGCTTCCTGACCTGGTGCAGCCATGGGTTCTGCTGGTTCCAGCAGCTCAGCCTGGAGCTAAAACATGGCTTTGTCTATCACATATACTGCATTTTTAATTGCAGCCTATGTCAGTCACAGCCCCTGGGTGATTGCTGTAAGCATCTCCCCAGGCTTTTGTTTTCAGCAGATCAGTTGTGACAAGCAGGAGCTTACGTGTCGTTTGGAAGGACTAAAACCAATTGGTGCTTGTGCAGCACCACGGGCTGGGGCAGAGTGGCTGGAGAGCAGCTTGGCAGAAAGGAATCTGGGGGCACTGGTTGACAACTGGTTGGACATGAGCCAGCAGTGTGCCCAGGTGGCCCCAGAGGCCAATGGCATCCTGGCTTGTACCAGGAATGGTGTGGCCAGCAGGAGCAGGGATGTGATTCTCCCCTGTGCTCAGCACTGGGGAGGCCTCACCTCGAGCACTGGGTGCAGCTCTGGGCCCCTCACTGCAAGGAGGATCTTGAGGTGCTGGAGCAGGTCCAGGGGAGACAACGAGGCTGGTGAAGGGACTAGAAGGAAAATCTTATAGGGAGAGGCTGAGGGAGCTGGACTTGTTTAGCCTGGAGAAGAGGAGACTCAGGGGGGACCTTCTCACTCTCTACAACCACCTGAAGGGAGGTTGTGGTCAGGTGGGGCTGGGCTCTTTTTCCAGGCAACCAGCAACAAGACAAGAAGGCCTGGCCTGAAGCTGCTCCAGGGGGAGGTTTAGGTTGGACATTAGGAGGCACTTCCTCACGGAAAGGGTGATCAGACATTGGGATGGGCTGCCCAGGGAAGTGGTGGAGGCACCATCCCTGGAGGTGTTCATGGAAAGGCTGGCACTCAGTGCCATGGTCTGGAGATGTGGTGGTGTTGGTCATAGGCTGGACTTAATGATCTCAGAGGTCTTTTCCAACCTCAATATTCCTGTGATTCTGTGGCTGTGAGAGAGCAGAGGCTCAGCTGTGTCTCCAGACTGCAGCTTTTGTTGGGATTTTTCAGCTCGGATGTATCACATTATTTTATTACTCCTTTTTCTGTTCCCTCCCATTGCACAAGCACATGATCAGCCTTAGATGTTCTGTTTCTGCCAGATGGATAAATCTGATGAGCTGTGCTTCTGATTTCACTGTTCTTTTTCAGCCTTTTGTTCAGTTTGAAGCCTGGGCTCTACCTGCTTCTTGTCCCCCCCCATGGCCTTTGGTGAGGCAGGCACAGGATTGCATGACATCAATCCCAAGGCCTTTGTATTTATTCTGACAATAACTGCAAGAAAAGTTCTGCTACAAATGGGAGGATATATCAGAAATTTAAGCCCTACTAGATTGTTGTGCATCCCACAGCAAAAAGGCAGAAGTTTTCTCATCAGAAAGCCCAGTAAACTGGTTCATTTTGGTGCTGACAGTTCCCACTCTGTAGCAGCAGTCTTGCTTTTTCCACCAGTTCAATTCTGATCTGGTTTTAATAATTTTTTACAACCTCTGAAGCTAAAACCACTATTCTGAGCTGTGCAAAACTTCAGTTTCTGAACTTCCACCCAGCTTGAAGTCTTTGTGGTGGGGCAGCTGCTACAATCATCTGAAGATTGTAGTAACAAAGGAGCAAGCAGAGGTATTTTGTAGCTGGTTTGTTGTCTCATTGCTACTATTAAAAGTGCTTTGAGGGCCACTGAACTTAATGACATATACTGGAAATAGTTTTAAGTCTTAATCAGGGAAAAGAGGTGATTAGCATGGGGCTTGGGTCAGGAAAGCAGTCATTTATTACCTTGTCTCACAGAAGGGTTGAGATGTGGCTGTAGTTCATGTTTTTAGCACTAACTTTGAGGTGATGGAGAGTCATCCAGGTGAGGTCCTGCAAGAACTTCCCTTCTTTTTCTCCCAGGACTTTCAGTTACCCCTTCCCAAGGGAGAAAGACCAATTGTCTCTTGTGCTGGGGACACACATCAAACAATTCCTATGGGAGCTAAACCCCTCTTGGATTCCAGCTGTGTCTCCTGTCCTGCAGAGGTTGCTTTTAGCTGGAGTGGGCTTATAGTTCTCCATGGGACAGCAATGTGCCCTGGTGGCCAGGAAGGCCAGTGGTATCTTGGGGTGCATTAAGAGGAGTGTCTCCAGCAGATGGAGGGAGGTTCTCCTCCCCTTCTACTTGTCCCTGGTGAGACCTCACTTGGAGTGTTGTGTCCAGTTCTGGGCTCCCCAGTTCCAGAGGGACCGGGATCTACTGGAGAGAGTCCAAGGGAGGCCACGAGGATGATGGAGGGACTGGAACACCTGCCCTATGAGAAAGGGCTGAGAGACTTGGGGCTGTTCAGTCTGGAGAGGAGAAGACTGAAAGGAGATCTAATGAATGTCTATGAATACATGAGGGCAGCAAGAAGGCAGGACAAGCTCTTGTCACTTGTGCCCTGTGACAGGACAAGGGGCAGTGGATTCAAACTGGAGCCCAGAAAGTTCCAGCTCAATGTGAGGAAGAACTTCTTTGCTGTGAGGGTGACAGAGCCCTGGGACAGGCTGCCCAGAGAGGTGGTGGAGTCTCCTTTTCTGGAGACTTTCAAGACCTGTCTGGGTGTGTTTCTGAGTGATCTGCCCTAGGTTTGGTCCTGCTCTGGCAGGGGGTTGGACTTGCTGATCTTCGGAGGTCCCTTCCAACCCCTTGTACTCTGTGATTTCATAACCCATTCATTTTTTGAGCTCTTCTGTTGAAAAGCCTGGTCAAAACCCCAAAGCATGATGTTTCTTGCTCGTGTCTTAATCACAGTTACCCACTGCTGAAGCTGCCCTTGCCTGGAACAGGACCTGTGGAGTTCAGCACCCCTGTGAAGGATTACTCCCCACCCTCTCCAGACCTGGGTCTGCAGCAAGGGGATCTTGGCGAGCGTCCCGACTGGGTGAGTGCTGCCCTGGGGGAAAACATCCCTGCTGGGTCACCTGGACACCACTCTCAGCAATGGAATATATTTCTGGTGATGTCTTCTGTTGTATCACTGCCAAGTTCAGGCTGCATTTGTCTTGTGTCAGTGTTGTTCTGTCAGAAGAAACAGATGCTGGGCATTTGGAAGAGTTAAAAGCTCTGAAATGCCCTTTAAGAGCCTGTGGTTTCATGGGTAACTTTATCTGAGGCACGTGGTACACTTCTTAAAGCATTATTCATAGAATCCCAGACTGGTTTAGGTGAAAAGGGACCTTAAAGATCACCCAGTCCCACCCCCTGCCATGGGCAGGGACACCTCCCAGCAGCCCAGGCTGCTCCAAGCCCCATCCAACCTGCCCTTCAACACTGCCAGGGATGGGGCAGCCACAGCTTCCCTGGGCAACCTGGGCCAGGCTCTCCCCACCCTCACAGCCCAGAATTTCTCCCTCCCATCTCAGCTCCAGCTCCCTCTTCCAGCTGGAAACCCTTCCCCCTCATCCCATCCCTCCTGCCCTTGTCCCAAGCCCCTCCCCAGCTTTCCTGGAGCCCCTTCAGGCATTGGAAGGTGCTCTCAGGTCTCCCTGGAGCCTTCTCTTCTCCAGGCTGAACACCCCAACTCTCCCAGCCTGGCTCCAGAGCAGAGCTGCTCCAGCCCTCCCATCGTCTCCGTGGCCTCCTCTGGACTTGCTCCAACAGCTCCATGTCCTTGTCTTGGGGACTCCAGAGCTGTTCCCAGCCCTGCAGGGGGGTCTCAGGAGAGGAGAGCAGAGGGGACAATCCCCTCCCTGGTCCTACTGGTCATGCTGCTGGTGATACAGCCCAAAATATGGGTGGTTTCTGGGCAGTTCAATGATGGGCTCTGGGATAACAGGCCCCAATTCCCTAAGCCATAGGAGGACATGCTCCCAGAGCAGCAGGACAAACCTCCTGCTGGCACAGGATCATTGTCAGCCTTACTGCTGTAACTGGCTCTGGAGGTGCTACCAGGGATTAGGATGGTGGTTTTGGTGTTGCCAGCCTCTCTCTGAAGGGATCTGGATTCTGACTGTCAACCAGCTTGTCCTTTGGTGATCACTAAGCAGCTGTCAGAATGGGAATGTCCATCTGGCCTGGTGGTGGAAGACTCTCCATCTCTCAGAAGTTTTCTCTTCTTTGGCTTTAAAATACTGCATCTGGCAGGGCTTTTTCTGGTGATGTGAATGGTCTAGGCCTCACCTCCATGACACAGGCTTTTTTTTAGGTCATAATCCAGAATTTTTCATTTGAATTAGAATTCAGGAAACCAAAGTCTGGCTGCAGAGCTAGTTACTGCAGGATGGTCTAGGGAGTGCAGGGGTGCTTGAGGAACCTGGTGAATTGAGCATGATCTAAAAGAAGGTGGGTTTGGGTTTGGTGTTTTTTGTAACTGACTGGTATGTATCATGTGAGTAACTGAGACATAGATCCTTGTGTTATGGGCAAAGAATTGACTTTCCTTTTGCATGAGCAAAGCTGGGACCCTGATGGTTTCCAAGAAAGCTGATACCCTGGTCCAACAGATCAGGAAACAATTCCAAAATCATCCTCTGTAACCTGCCTTGCTCTTTTTCATTCCAGGGCCTCTCTTAAATACAAGTTGTCTTAATGCTTTTGATGCCTCCAGCTCTCTGCTCTCTCCAGGTGTTCTCTGCCCACTGTGATTGAAATAATTTGCTGCCTTTTCCATTCCCTGGTGCCTTTGAGAGCTCTTTGCACTGTGCTGTTGGCTGGGACTGCTGCTGCTGGCTGATTAAATCTCCCCTTCTGCTCTGCTGCTCCGTTCAGATAACAGAGCACAAAAGCTCTGGCTGCCACGGGCTGTCAGGGCCTGTCCCCAGGGCAGGGCAGCCCTGGGCATGGGCACCAAGAGGATGTAAATGTCACCCAGCAGAACCAGCTCAGGCAGGGGGAACTGCAGCATTGTGAGAGCATCTGCCAGAGGCAGCGACTCCCTGCCCCTGCCTCTTCATTCCAGCACCAAATTCAGCAGGAGCTGGGAGCCTCTGCCTCACAAAGCAGCCCAACAGACCCGTGCCAGGATGGGGAGTGGCATTTTGCCTCCTTGAGAAACAGACTCTTTTTTGTTCTGGCTGGGTCGGTTCCGTCGTGTTTCACCTCCCGTTTGGGAAGGGAAAGCAGAGTCTGGCAAACTCCTCCCTGAAAGGGTGCCAGGCTGTGGGCTGATTCTGTGCAGCAGCTTCCCACTCACCCTGTGTGTTGCTTCTCCCTCTGGCTTCCCCACAGTACCTTGGTGCTCCCGTGGCCTACGTCCAGCAGGTCCTGGTGAAAGCCACCGTCTCCCCATGGCAGAAGAACTTCCTCCCCGTCGACGTGTTCCGGTCGCCCCTCTCCCGCGTCTTCCAGCTGGTGGAGGAGATTAGAAACCATGCCCTGAGGGACAGGTAATTACTGTTGATTAAGGACCTGGTGGAAGAAACAGCAGCCCAACTGCTGTACACACAAATTGCTGCCTGGGAAGGCTGGTTATTAGCTTGGAAGTTGTGGGCTTCTCAAAATGAGAAGAAGAGCTCACGGCTAACGAGTGACGGCGAGTCCATCCTGCAGGAAGAGCAGTTCAGCTGCTGTGCTAGAGACCTCCCCTGTCCCCTAGTCACTCATTATTGTCAGGAACCTTCTAATTGGAGGCAGAGGGGTCTGGAAGGTGCCTCCAAGGTTACACCTCTTGCAGCAGACAGCAGGGTCATGTAATCCCTTCACGCACGCACAAGCTTCATATTAAAGCAGGTTCATTTGACCCCACCATCCTGTTGTGAAGCTCTTCTACAATTTCACGTGGTCAGGAACCTCCTCCTGACTTGCCACTTTGGCTGTGTTTAGGACCAGTTTATACCTACTTGGTTTTGTCCTGACACAATCTCCCTCTTCCACGTGGAAACCCTTCCCCCTGCTCCCATCCCTCCCTGCCCTTGTCCCAAGCCCCTCCCCAGCTTTCCTGGAGCCCCTTCAGGCACTGGAAGGTGCTCTCAGGTCTCCCTGGAGCCTTCTCTTCTCCAGGCTGAACACCCCAACTCTCCCAGCCTGGCTCCAGAGCAGAGCTGCTCCAGCCCTCCCATCACCTCCAGGGCCTCCTCTGGCCTCTCTCCAACAGCTCCATGTCCTTCCTGTGTTCTGAACTGGACACAGTTCTCCAGATGGGATGTCACGAGAGCCAAATAAAGGGGGAAGATCCCCTCCCTGGTCCTGCTGGTCACGCTGCAGGTGACACAGCCCAGAACACAGGTGATCTGTGGGCTGGTTGAATTTAATGCAGTTTGCACAGTCCCACAGGTCCCTCTGGATGGATCCCTCCCCTCCACCTCATCACACAGTTTGGTGTCACCAGCAAAGCTGCCTAGGAGACATGGATACCACTGTCCATGTCACCAACAGGGATGTCAAACAGCACTGGTCCCAGCACTGACCCCTGGGGAATTTGTGCATGATTTCCCATGGAAATGCCTTTCCTGAAGTAGTGTTGCAGGTCCCTTTTTTATGGCCAGGCACAGCAGTTTTGCACTCCATGAAGTGATTAATTAACTTCCCTGTGTCCCTCTCTGTCATTTCCAGCTGATGAGCTCCCACCTTAGAGCAGAAACTTGTTTCAGTCCCCAGGTGCTTGGTCTTGCACTTTGTGCTGTTGATAGAGAGGAGACTAAATTGATTCCAGCCCCCCATCAACAATTCCAGATATTCTGTTCCTTTTCTGTGTTAACAGTGGGTTGTTTTTAAATGTTGTGTTGGTGGCAGATGTCCCTAGGTCTTATTCCAAGGTTATTAATAAAAATATATAATAAGCCTGGTTCTCTGAACTGTCTGTGAGAAATTCCACTTCATTTTCATTAATACCTGTGGTCAAGTTGTTGGCTGGGTTTGGACAGACAGACAAGGAGGGAAGCCTTCCTGTCCTCAGAAACTGTCTTCAGGGAGAGTAATGATGCTGAGAACTGGCCAAGTGCAGTGAGAAATGGTGGGATTAGAGTCTTTGATCATCTCCTGGCTTTTCAGCCAGGAGCTTTCTTCATTCTTTGTCCTCTAGCTCACACAGGTAAGGAAGATTTACTGCTTATTCACACTTCCTTGGCAGCATCCTTCATTGCTTCATTTTTGAGTGTCCACTTTGCTGCTCCACGGGGTGATTTGTCCTTTTATGTTTTATTTTGAAGCCATTCCTTGCAAGCAAGCTGCCTGCTCCCTTGGTGGGAACTTTTTAGAGATGCCATTTATGCTGTTAAATATGTTGCTTGTTCCTGCCAGCTCACGAAGCCTTGGCACTGACATTCTTTCTGTGTTTGCAGTTCATCTCCTCCTTTATCGTGTGTGTAACTTCAGGTAATAACCAGTAGAGAGCTGCCAGTTACAAGTTAGAAACAAATTGCTCCCAGGACATGTGTTGTCTTCTCATTATCTCCCCTTGATGTGCCCTTGGTGAGCAGTGATGCAGTGTGGAAGCAAAATTAAACTTACCCCAGAAGAAAAAACCTTTAGCACTTAGACCTAGACCTTGAGATTAGGGCTCACAGTTTGGTGGTTGCTCCAAGCCCCATCCAACCTGCCCTTCAACACTGCCAGGGATGGGGCAGCCACAGCCTCCCTGGGCAACCTGGGCCAGGGTCTCACCACCCTCATAGTAAAGAATTTCTTCCCAATGTCTCACCTAAATCTCCCCTCCTGCAGTTTTAATCCATCCTCCCTTGTCCCCTCTCTGGGCGTAATGGGCAGAGTTTCTCCTGAAAGGATCTTAAATGTGGAACTGAAAATTGTGGCTCCTGGGATGGATGAAAGCTGTGAGGCTGGGCAGGGTGCAGAGAAACCATACAGGGGTGCTGGGGCTTGTGCACCTCTTACAGGGGAGATCCCAGGCAGTGGCCCAGGGCTCCTGATCCTCAAGTTACCAAGACCAAGAGCAGGAATGTGGTGCTGCAGGCCCTAGAGGTGTTCTCAGCAGCTTTGCCTTTTCTTTGTGAGAATTAAGAGTTAAGGTTGGCAGGGACCTTAGAGATCATCAGTTTCCAACCTCCCTGCTACAAGCAGGGACACCTGAGAGCTGCAGCATCAGTGTCCAACCTGTGTTTGTCTTTCAGTTCTGGTGTCAAAAGCCTGGAAGAAGTTTGCCTTCAGGTGACAGATCTTCTGCCTGGCCTCAAGAAGCTGCGGAACCTGCTCCCTGAGCACGGCTGCCTCTTGCTGTCACCAGGGAACTTCTGGCAGAACGACCGGGAGAGATTCAATGCTGACCCAGATATCATCAAAACCATCCACCAGCATGAACCAAAGACCTTACAAACATCAGCCACCCTCAAAGGTAAGAGGCTGAAGAGCCAAGGAAGCTGGGAGAGATCCCTGCAGCCTGGCTGTTTGGTGCTCTCTCCAACAGCCAGGCTGCCAACGGCACCAGATTGGGTGGCACTTGGGTTACTCACAGCACCTGGAATGAAGCTACCAAGTAGATGTCAGCTCATTTCATGTCTGGGTTTGAGCTCAGTTCTGTGTGTGTGTAAGATGAAGAATTCCTCTCAGCCAGCCTCCTTTCCATAGGTGTAAAAACAGCAGGAAACTCAGCAGAGTCTTTGTTCCTCTAACCCCACCTGTGCTCTGCTGCCTGGCTTACTCAAGCACTGTCTAATTGGCACAGATAAATGAGCATCCACCCTCTTGTGCCTTCACTGACTGTTCCTTGCACGTTCCCTGCCTGTCACTGAGTCTCACACTAGTGTTTTTCTGTCATAATTTAAAAAAAAAAAGACTGACCATGTCTGGCAAGATATGGTTGAGTGGCTCCATAAAGCCAGAGGAAGAGCTGTTCCTTAGGTTTTATGTGGACTCTGTGGGTGTCAGGAGGCCAGGTCAGAAAAGGGGGTTTGTAACCCTAAAGTAAATTTGTTTTAAAGATTATTTTTTTGAGCATCCAAAGCGTGTCCTCACTGGTGTGGAGCCTCTTTTGGAGGGTTCACTCACAAGCAACAGAGGTACATGATATCCTGGGAATTCCTGAGAAAAGTGGTAGTGTTCATAGAATCATGGGATGGTTTGGGTTGGAAAGGGACCTCAAAGACCTTCTAGATCCAACCCCCTGCCATGGGCAGGGACACCTCCCAGCAGCCCAGGCTGCTCCAAGCCCCATCCAACCTGCCCTTCAACACTGCCAGGGATGGGGCAGCCACAGCTTCTCTGGGCAGCCTGGGCCAAGGTCTCACCACCCTCACAGCCCAGAATTTCTCCCTCATTTCTCACCTAAATCTCCCCTCTTCCAGTTTTATGCATAATTTTTAAAGTCTGTGTTTAGTGCACAAGATTAACAGAAGAGACATGAAACACCCTTTGCAATGCAAAGTCTTTCTGGAACTTCTGGGTTAGGATTAGAGGGCAGACCTTGTCTGGTACAAACAGCCCTGTCAGAGAGAAGAGCAGGACAGAAGAATTGCCCACAGGAAGGAAGATTTTTCTTGTGTCTGAAGGGAATTCCTCTGCTCCCCTGCATCAGGTGGTTATCCACATTGATAAGGTCTCATCAGAGAAAGCTCTCTGAGAACTGTAGCCATTGTTCATCATTCCTCACCACAAGCACCTCTGGTGTCCCATCTCTTTTTGTTTGCTGATCCCACTGTTTGGTCCATACTGTGTTTTTTTCCAGACCTGCTGTTTGGGCTCCCTGGGAAGTACAGTGGGGTGAACCTCTACAACAGGAAGCGAGTGGTGTCCTACACTATCACACTGGGCCTCCAGAGATATGATTCCAGGTGAGGAGCTTGAGCTTCCCTTCTTCAGTTCTTGGCAAGTCATTTCTCCTCTGAGTGTTGCTGTGTTTTTTGTTAAGCCCTATTTTCTTGTGGTTTAGGGTATTTTAGGATCTTCTGAACGTGCTGTAGAAAAACAAGGTGCTGTTTTGGGGAGGAAACTTGCTGTGTTTTAAGGAAATAAAATAATTATTTTTTAAAAAGCCTGTGTAATACCCAAAGCTGCTGGTGGCTTCATCTGCACCCAGAACTGTCACTGCTGCAGCCAAGGCCCAGTGTGTCTGTTTTGACCCAATTCCTGGGACATCATAGAATCACGGAATCCCAGACTGGTTTGGGTTGGAAGGGACCTTCAGGATCACCCAGTTCCAACCCCTTGGCGTGGGCAGGGACACCTCCCACCAGCCCAGGCTGCTCTAAGCCCCATCCAACCTGCCCTTCAACACTGCCAGGGATGAGGAACTTCCCTGGGCAACCTGTTGCAGAGTCTCACCACCTTCCTAGTGCAGAATTCCCTCCTTTCCACCCCAGGTTCCTCAGCAGCCTCCGCGCTCGCCTCAAGCTGCTGCATCCCAGCCCCAACTGCACCCTGCGGGAGGAGAACATCGTCCACGTCCACTTCAAGGAGGAGATTGGCATTGCTGAGCTCATTCCCCTGGTCACCACCTACATCATACTCTTTGCTTACATCTACTTCTCCACACGTAGGTCTGGGGGTTGGGGAGCCCTGGGGGCATGCAAGCTGATAAGCCACCTACATACCTGCCAGCTGAATATCCATAGGGATCTGTGGCAGGATGTCCTCTCCCTGGCTACAGATGAGAGGCTCCTGTCCCAGAGCACTGCACTTCCCTCCTCTTTCACCAGGAATGCTGGTGTTGCAATTTTACCCTGAACTGTCATGTAGAATGACAGTAGAGAATCATTAGTCCTGCTTTTTTCTGATTTCTGCTGCTTGGTCCCTCTTGGCCAGTGAGATGTTACTCCTTTCTGAGGCGTTTTCCATCTTAGGCAGATTTAAATGCCACAGTAGGGACACTTTTTTCCCCAATTTGGAGAGATGAATTGGTTGTGGGACAGATGAAATACATCTTTGGAGCCAAGTTCCTTTTCTCATGCTGCAACATGCTGGACTGGCTCTAGTTTGAGCTGCAAGCCCTGCTCTGTCCTCTGTCCCTTCCTCGTACACATCGGGGAGCTCCAGTTCAGACATAAACTACCCTTACTTCTGGCTCTCTGGGCCACGGGCTGGAATAAGTCAGGATGAGGATCCTGGGTATTTTTATTAATGTGTTGTTTTCTTTTCCTTGGTGACTGAGACTTTGTTCTGTTTCCCAGGGAAGATTGACATGGTGAAGTCCAAGTGGGGCCTGGCGCTGGCGGCGGTGGTGACGGTGCTCAGCTCCCTGCTGATGTCTGTTGGGCTGTGCACCCTCTTTGGTCTGACTCCTACTCTTAATGGAGGGTATGTTCCCAGCACCAGACCTTCCTAAGGAAGGGGAGATAGTGGTGAAACCATTTTAAAACAGCTGTTAAATGCTCAATCTTTGAGATCTAGTGTTCCTCAAGTAAGCTTGTATGGTATTGTTTCACCCACTGCATTTGTTGTAGTATCCAGAAGGGCTTCTTACCTCCTCTCTGGCTGACCAAGGTTCTTTACATCTTGCCTAGAAAAGGCATTCAGGGTGGCAGAGCTGAGCTGCAGGATTTGTTCCTGGGAGGATACCTGAGTGGTTGCAGCCCTCACTGCAGGTGGGATCCACTGGGTGTTTATCCTCTTAATGCCAGAAAAAGGGCAGCATTTGGATGCAGAGACATTGGGGGAACCCAGGGGAGCTGTTTTGGTTGGTGCAATGGCCAAGGCCTTTGTATCTTCTCAGCCTTCCTGTTGTCACACAGAAGGGCTGAACAAATGCCCTAGCCCACATGCTAGGATTTGGGTGTGGAGCCTGGTTAAACTTTGATCTAACTTTCAGCCTTTTTTATCCATTTTCTTTACAACCTTCCAGATATGGGTGTGTTTGTTGTTCGTTGTATTTATGATAAGCCTTTTCCCTCCCTCTTTTTGTGAGGTACTAAAATACAGCTGGTTGATCTTTGCTTGCTACAGACATGAGAGATAAATCGGGACTTTAATCATTATTAGTCTTTTGTAGTGAAGTGATTACAGGTGAGGCAGATACCAGTCTAACCTTATGGAAATGAACCTAAGTGGAGATAAGTGGCATGATCTGTGCAGGGTTTGAAGAAAGGAGGAGGTTGATCAGGATACCTGAAGTTCACTGGAGTTGGGATTCCTGTGAGCTGGTGGGCTGGGAGAGTCTCTAGATGAGACCTAAACCAAGCAGCTCAAATGTGAATGTCTGCATTTTAGACAAGAGAAGCTCATGTGAGAAGTTCTTTGATCTAAACATTTTGGGTAAACTAGAGGCTGTCTCTGCTCACAAGGATGCACGGAGGCAGATGAGATCTGCTTTCTGTTTGAGCTGACAGCAGGGCTTGTGTTGGCTCCTGGGGGTGCTGGACCATGCTCTTGGTGCTGCTCCTGCTGCCATCAGAGCAATGAAGTGTTAATGTTGGAGTAGATAGACAGGACACAGCATCTCCTCTTCCTCTTCTGAGCTCTTCCTCAGTGCTTGGCACTGGCAGCAGGACGAGGGTCTCCTGCCATCTGCCTCTCTGAGTGGGGACGGATGGACTGGGGGTTTGGAGTTGCAGGGTGTGAGCACCTTGTGTTTGTGCTGCATAGACTCGTGTCACTGCAAGAAGAGCCAGTGTCTCATGGCTTTAAACTGCTGGTCATGGAACATGCAAACTGCTGACTCTTCAAGGACTGCTGAAACTCCTAACCTGGGGCTGGTGATTAATCATCTCCTGCAGTAGAAGCTATGGTTTAAGTAGGACATAGTTGATGAGAGAATGATGAGTTTTCTTTTCCATGTCTGGATGATCTTCTGAAGGCAGCTTCTCTGGAATTGTGCTAGACCATGGTGGTCCACAGGATGGTGCACAAGAGGATTTTCCCTGATGATGGTGGGACATGCTCCCTACCCTCTTGTGCCCTCACAAATTATTCCTGAGCCTGTTGCTGTGGGGTTGGAAATCCAGCTTTTTGATTTGCACCTCTTTGTACTGGATGCCAGAGGGACTCTTTGAGGAACACTGTCCCCACTCCAGGAAGCATTAAGGCTAATTTAGTGGTGGTCTACAATGGCCATTTTCCAGAAAATCATGCAGCTTTGCAAAAATGTTCCTCTCTCTCCCAAGCAGATGAAATACAGACCTCTTAGGTCAACATGGAGTAATACCATATGAGAAGTGACTTGGCTGAGGGCACTGGGCAGCGTTTCCTCACCTCTAGGATGTGTGTTTGCTCCATAACTTGTGTCCTTGCCTTCTTTTCCACCAAGGATCTGATCCTCAGTTCTGGTTCTCTTTCCTCTAGAGAGATATTTCCATACTTGGTTGTGGTGATTGGCCTGGAGAACGTGCTGGTGCTCACCAAGTCTGTCGTCTCCACACCCGTTGACCTGGAAGTGAAGCTCCGCATCGCCCAAGGTATGAAGCCTGCTCTGGAAAAATGCTGGGAGAGAGGAAATCAGGAGAACTGGGAGGTGGGGAATGGTCTTAATTCTGATTAGTGAAGGAGCCAAATTCTGAGTGTGGTGGGTGTGGATTGGGAGGTGTATTAATTTGTCTTATCTGTACTGTTGTGTTTTTTAATTCAGTGTTGAAGGGCAGGTTGGATGGGGCTTGGAGCAACCTGGGCTGGTGGGAGGTGTCCCTGTCCAGCCAGGGGGTTGGATCTAGATGATCTTTCAGGTCCCTTCCAACCCAAACCAGTCTATGCTGTGAATTCCAGCAACTAATACAAGCCTGTAACTGTGAGCACTGCTTTTTAAGGCTGTTGACTGAAGCATTGGCTAAAGAAGTTTAAACAAGTGTTATTAAGGGAGAGCTGTGACTCCTGGGATCCTTAGCACCTTGTCCTCTTGTGTCCTGAACATTGGCAGTGCAGTCCACAGGTCATAGGAAGTTCTGCTGAGCCTGTGACAAAACTATCTTCTGTTAGAGACACACTCTACACCTGCATAAGGATTTGAGTGTGCTCAGACCATGGGTAGATGGACTTTGCAGACTTGAAAGATGTTTCTGAACATCAGGGAAGAGAAGTTCTAGAGTCGTGCCTAGAAAAATCCACCTAGTCTTAAAAATACAAGTGGTTTGTGGCCTAGATGGAGGATTGGACAACCCAAGGGTCTTTCATGCCTCTGAATGCCTGTTGCCTTGTGCAGTACCTTTCAACTGCTTAAATCAGGGCAGTTTTGTGGGCTGAGAGTTGTCCTGAGCTCCCTTTGTAGTTAATGATAATCCAGCCAACAAAGACATCGGGTATCTTCAGTCCAATTATTTAACTTAGATATTGAAAATAGATTAGATGAATTTTAGCCTGAAAGTGCCCTTTTTTCCCCCATTGTCAATAGACACCTAATTTTGTAGCAGAAAAAGCAGTTCCTTGTTGCTGTGTTCATGTCTGACCACTGGTGAATGGTCTCCCTGGACCTCTCTTTGCATGTTCTTTCTCCAGGCTTGAGCAATGAGAGCTGGTCAATCATGAAGAACATGGCCACAGAGCTTGGGATCATCCTGATTGGGTACTTCACCCTGGTCCCAGCCATCCAGGTGAGTGTGGCCCAGCAGGGCAGCCTGAAGGACACAAGCTTGTAGCCCTGCAGGAAGGCAGTGGGCAGCATTCTGCTCCTCTCTCTGCCTGGTTGGATTAGGAGTCTGTTAGGGGGACATGTGCACCTGTACAGCGTGGATCCCTCCAGGAGCTGGACTGGAAGGGAGCTGGGGAAGGGGCTGGAGCACCAGTCTGAGCAGGAGCAGCTGAGGGAGCTGGGGGTGTCCAGCCTGGAGCCAAGGAGGCTGAGGGGAGACCTGCTGGCTCTGCAGCTGCCTGAGAGGAGGTTGGAGCCAGGGGGGTCAGGCTCTGCTCCCCAGGAACAAGGGATGGGACAAGAGGAACCAGCCTCAAGTTGTGCCAGGGGAGGTTGAGGTTGGATCTGGGGAACAATTCCCTCCTGGCAAGGGTTGTCAGGGCCTGGCCCAGGCTGCCCAGGGCAGGGGGGGAGTCCCCATCCCTGGAGGGGTTTCCAAGCCCTGGAGATGGTGCTGAGGGACATGGGGCAGGGGTGGCCTTGGCAGGGCTGGGAGAATGGCTGGACTCCATGATCTAAAGGTCTTTTCCAACCGAAGTGACTTGCTGGTTCTGTCCAGCAGCTGCCCCTGGATGGATCCTCAGTCAGGATCTTTCCAGTATCCTTCCAGTAACTGGGTTTATACATTCAGTTCATCCAGTAGTTGGCCCTGCATCCTGGCTTTGCTTCCCACACACAAGCAGGTCTCTCAGTTGTCCTGCAGCCCCTCCCAGTCCATCCCTCTGGCTGATGCCCTGGAGTCCCTTGTCCATCCTGGAACCAGCTCCTCCAGCTCTCTGGCTCAGGGACACACATTCCTGGCTCCCAGGCCATTGTCCTGCTCCCCAGCCTGGCTCCACAGTCCCTCTGATCACACTGACCTGCAAACCTTGACCTGCTCCAGGTGCTGGTGACACAGACATACGGACTCTTGTGTCCTATGGTCCCTGTTCCACTGCTGGTACTTCGACCCTGCTCATTCCAGGTGCTGACACCACAGGACACACTGGTTTGGAGATCTTGTCTCATGGACTCGATGGTGATGCTGTCACCCCTGGACCATGGGGTTGGTCACTTTGCTGTGGCAGCCCTGGGAGGAGCTGGAGCAGGGCTCCTTTCCCTCCCAACCGTCCATCCATATTCCTTGTGTCTGTGGAAATGAGCTTCCTACCAGAGGACTTAACACTTGCTGTGGGGACTCCTTTGTCCAGCCCTAAAGAGCCTTTTTGGGAGCTGCAGGTGACACAGCTCAAGATACAAGTGATTTCTGGGCTCCAGCGTGTGGTGCTGGATCATGTTGAACTTCTCCTCACTCAACACCCCAGGTCCTTCTCCTCAGGGCTGCCCTCAACATAACTTCACCATTCCTGAGCTTTTCCCACTATCCAAGAGCACAGCATGAGAGGGGCTGTAGTAGAATTCCCCAGGCAACATCAGGCCACATGTTGTGGCCTAGTTCTTTTATCTGAAGCTGAATGCAGAGGTTGCTGGGTTCACAGGCTGGCATGTCCCATCCTTTGGCTCTAAACTGGGCTTTTCCCTATGGAATTTTGGCACCTTCTGGCCTGTGCTTGTTTGCTGTGGTGTTTGACCTCCAAAGCAAAGCTTGGTGGGGTCAGAAGCCAGAGCAGTGCCAGCAGCTGGGGCACAGGGATCCCATGTGGACAGTTGCTTTCTTCTGGCCCTCTGCTCCAGAGGAGCTTGCAGGGTGTGGGGATCACAGGAGATGAAGGAGCAAGATGAGAGGGATGGGGCAAAGCCAAGGGAAGAGAGACAGGGAGCCCAGCCCCTGTTATCCCTGGGAAGCTCTTTATGGCCATGCTGACGCGTGCGATGACGTCCCCTCCCTCTCTTCCCTTGGCTGCTTGTTCTCTGCAGAGGCAGAGTCCTGCAGGGATGCTCTGCTAGAGACTGACAGCTGCTCTGCTGGAGGCCCCTGTCCCTTATCTTTGTCCCTTATCTTTGTCCCTTATCTTTGTCCCTGAGAGTGAAGGACACTACAGATAACGTGCTACACTCGCCCTGCAGAGTCCAAGGCATCTGGTGCCAGAGCCAGGCTGTGTAAATCAGCTGGGACCTTTGCTCAGGGCTGGGGGAGCAGTGCCCTGCTGGGGTCCCCCAGGTGCTGTCTCTGCAGAATTTTCCTTGCTGAAGGTAATTTTTCTCTGTTAATCCTGTGCAGTGCAGCTTGTTTAGCATAAGGTTGTTTTCTTTTTCTCGGTTTTCCTCTGCTCTCCATGTCCCAAAATAGAGTTTGGCTTCACATTAGGGTTGTGCACCCAATTTTAATCCCTACTAATTCTGAACAGCAATGAAATCCTCGTGCCTTGCACTGTAGGTGGATAGAGACCTCAGTTCTCCTGGCTTGGTGTCACTGCTGATGGTCCTGAGATGCTGCAAGGCTGGTCCTGAGCACTCATCCTGTGTTTCTCCTCTCTTACCCTCTGCTAACCTACTACTGGCCCAGGTTGCCCAGAGAAGCTGTGGCTGCCCCATCCCTGGCAGTGTTGAAGGGCAGGTTGGATGGGGCTTGGAGCAGCCTGGGCTGCTGGGAGGTGTCCCTGCCCATGGCAGGGGGTTGGATCTAGAAGGTCTTTGAGGTCCCTTCCCACCCAGACCAGTCTGTTGTTCTGTGATTCCATGATACTTTGTGCTGGAGCTCACACATGATAGCCTGATCCTGCACCCACTGAACGCTCTGAAGCACTTTGGGTTTGCCACCAGGTGGGCAGGATCACAGTGTAAGAAGATTTCCAGGGCTGGCAGCTTCAGATGTCCCTAACCCTGAGTGGAGATATTAAGAGCATTAATGTCCCTCTGTGCAGGGCCTGCTGCTTGGGGAGCTGGTGTCTGCTGGGGTCTGGGTGAAATCCTGATGGATGTTGCTTTCCTTCTGGTTTTCTTCTTGAGAGAGGAACCTGTGTTGTATTTTCATCCCTCTGCTCCCAGAACCTGCTGCCAGATCTTGGGGAAGGGGCTAAGGAGAAAACCCTGCTGAGAACCTGCACCTTGTGCTGCTGGTGGTGATAGGCTGGGGGGATGGTGAGCTGCTGGGTTACCTGGTTTCATGTCACATTTTTAAAAAGCAGTTGTCTGCTTACGTTTCAGGAACAGTTTGGACAGGGTGGGGAGGCTCCAAGGTTTGTTTTGAGGTTTTCAATAACCTTTCACACTCTCTTTTTTCATTTCCCTGTTCTGCTGGTGGCCTCCAGCCTTATGCGAGAAGCTGGGGAGGACATAGGAAGGAGGAGGACAGAAGAAATGAGTCTCTGCAGCCTCTCTCCTTCCCCTTAGGTGATGTGACCTGGCTTGGTCTGCAGGGAGGGAGGGGGCCAGGAGGCAGGCAGTGCATGGCACTGGATGTTTGCAGAGCTCTGCAGATGACAGCCAGCATCCTTCATCTGCTGTTTAGCCTCAGGTTTTCACTCCTGCTTACATTCCCCTTTCTTCATCCCTCTCCTTTTTGGGTCCTGACAGGAATTTGTGCCTCCAAGGGAGACAAAACACCCTTCAAGAATAATTTCATTCTGTCATGCTGGCAAGTTTTGAATGTAGTGAGGGAGAAGGGTTGGCAGCAGTGATGGGGAGGAGGGTGCTGTTTTATAGGGGTGACCTAGGAGTTCACTGCATTTCTGCTGCTGGGCAGAATCTTTTAATCCTTTGTGCAGTGGCACCTGCTGGGGACAGAGGAGTGTGGCAGCAGTTCAGGAAACACCAGCTTTTGCAGACATCCTTTCCCATATGTTTGGTGTTTAGAGACCTTTGAGAGGGGGACGTGGGATTTGTCTTCCAGGGGCACAGGAATGAAACTTGCCCATCAAATAGACATTAACCACGAGTGTGATTTCAGCAGAAGTGGTTTGGCTGAGAGTGGCCAGAAAGGAGTCCAGAGAGGTACAGTGACTACCCTGGTCTGTCTTCCCTTGGAGAGGGGTTGATCCAGTTCCTGAACAACCTGGAGGAATTTAAGATCAAGGCTGAGGGTTGTTGGTGAAGTGCAGGGAACTGTCACCACTGGAGGTTTTTTTGTGGTCTGAACCCATGGGCAGGAGGTGGAGAGCTCTGGCTTTGTGAACTGGGGAAGCAACCTCTGCTGGTTCCTCTTTTACTGCTTTGATGGTTTATGGCTGAGAAGAAGGAAGAATGTGAACCCAAATACATCTGCTCTGAGTTCTCACAGGGAATTTTCTAGCCCCAGACTCTTGACTATTATGAATTATCCGTATTAGGATTTATCAGTAAAGCACCCTCGGGCCCCTGCTCTGGGCAAGAGTTTGCTGGCTTTCCCTGTTTCTGAAGTTGAAATATTTACTGTTGTCTCCATGGCTGATCACTGTGTCCTGTCTGCAGGAGTTCTGCCTCTTTGCTGTGGTCGGCCTGGTCTCAGACTTCTTCCTGCAGATGTTTTTCTTCACCACCGTGTTGTCCATCGACATCCGCCGTATGGAGGTAGGGAAGGACCAAGTGCCTCCTGAGTCCCTTCTCTGCTCTTGTGGAAGGATTAAAGGAAGCACACCCTGTGGTTTTTGCTCCCTGAACAGAAAAGATGGAGCTGTAAACATTGCAGGGCTTGGGGACAGGAAGGCTGAAGGAACAAGCCACTCTCAAGTATCTAAACGTGGAGATTTGGGGTAGATGGGCTGAAAGGAGACAAGGTCATGAACAGGTGACCATGGCTGAAGAAGAGAGTGTGCTGGAGAGGTGCTGGGGCAGATCACCTGGAGGAAGGTGATCTGGGCCTTGGTGGAGCTGCACCTGGAGCACTCTGTGCAGTTGAGGGCACCATCATATAGGAAGGACATCGAGGTGCTGGAGAGGGTGCAGAGAAGGGCAATGAGGCTGATGAGGGGTCTGGAGAACAGGTCTTGTGAGGAGAGGCTGAGGGAGCTGGGGCTGTTCAGCCTGGAGAAGGGGAGGCTGAGGGGAGACCTCATTGCTCTCCACAACGACCTGAGAGGAGGTTGTGGGGAGGTGGGTGTTGGGCTCTTCTCCCTGGTGACCAGCGATGGGACAAGGGGAAATGAGGTCAAGCTGCACCAGGGGAGGTTCAGATTGGATATTAGGAGCAATTTCTTCCCAGAAAGAGTGATGAGGCCTTGGAACAGGCTGCCCAGAGGTGGAGTCACCATCCCTGGAGGAGTTCAGAGAAGGGGCAGACGTGGTGTTTCAGGAGCTGGTTTAGTGCCCGTGGGGGTGTGTGCAGGGCTGACAGACCTGGTGATCTTGAAGGTGTTTTTACCCGCTCGGTGAAGGTGCAGGGGGGTGCAGCCCCTCCCCTCCAGGGGTCCTGGCCAGGGTCCTCAGGGGCTCCTTGTCTCTTGGCAGCTCGCTGACCTGAACAGACGTTTGCCAGCAGAAGCCTGCCTGCCCCCGGCCAAGCCCGCCGGCCGCGCGCCGCGCCATGTGCCCCCGGCCCTGCGTCCCACCACCCCCCACACCATCACCCTCCAGCCCTGCTCCTTCAGGAACCTGCGCCTCCCCAAGCGCCTCCGCCTCATCTACTTCTTCGCCAGGACCCGCCTGGCCCAGAGACTCATCATGGTATGTGGTCTGGGGGCTGGTTGTGCAGGGTCCCCTCCTGTTGGGCACCAGCCCTGCCCGAAGGGGCTTCAGCCCCCCCGGTCCCGTGTGTCCTCCTTCCCCTGAGGGATTTATGAGGCCACAGCTGGAGAACTGCCTCCAGTTCTGGGCTCCCCAGTTCAGGAGAGACAGGGAGCTGCTGGAGAGAGTCCAGGGGAGGGTGATGAAGGTGATGGGGGGATTGGAGCATCTGCCTGGTGAGGAAAGGCTGGGAGAGCTGAGGGGAGACCTCATCAGTGCCTCTGGGTACCTCAGGGTGGGTGCAGGAGGATGGAGCCAGACCCTGCTCAGCAGTGCCCAGGGACAGGACGAGGGGCAGTGGGCACAGCCTGGAACATGGGAAGTGCCACTGGAATATGAGGGAAAACTTCTTTAGGGTGAGGGTGACAGAGCCCTGGGACAGGCTGCCCAGGGAGGCTGTGGAGTCTCCTGCTCTGGAGACTTTCCAACCCCCCTGGATGCAGCCCTGTGGGATGTGCTCCAGGAGATCCTGCTTTGGCAGGGGGGTTGGACTAGATGATCTCTAGAGATCCCTTCCAGCTCCAGCAATTCTGTGATTCTGTGGTAAACTGATCTTCTGAGGAGCAGCTGAGGGAGCTGGGGGTGTCCAGCCTGGAGCCCAGGAGGTGAGGGGAGACCTGCTGGCTCTGCAGCTGCCTGAGAGGAGGTTGGAGCCAGGGGGGTCGGGCTCTGCTCCCCAGGAACAAGGGATGGGACAAGAGGAACCGGCCTCCAGTTGTGCCAGGGGAGGCTGAGGTTGGATCTGGGGAACAATTCCTTCCTGTCAAGGGTTGTCAGGGCCTGGCCCAGGCTGCCCAGGGCAGGGGGGGAGTCCCCATCCCTGGAGGGGTTTCCAAGCCCTGGAGATGTGACACTTTGGGGCATGGTTGGTGTTGGGTTGATGCCCAGCAGGGCCCCTCCAGGGCTCTGAGGTTTGCACCAGGTTTGGGTGGTAGTGGGTAATTTTCTGGCAGCTGCTTCCAGAGAAAAATCTGCTTTTACACAAGCAGATCTTCAGGGTCTGCATGAGTGAGAAGATGTTTGTAGAGCAGAAATCATGTTTTGCTCCTACAGATAATGTGCACTAAAGACACAGGGATTATTTTGCTCCATGAAAGGCTGAGGCTTTTCCCTTTGCAGGTGTAACTGCAGTGGTTACACCAACCACTGCCCCTGGATGTGTGAACGTGGAGTGGAGGAACGTGTTTGTTCCTCAGCCCTACAAACCACCGCCAGCTAACCCTGATGGTGGTTTAAGTTAAACTGACCCATCTGGCTGCTGCAGTAGGTTTTGTAGGGTTCAGAGCCCCATATTAAGCCTTTCCAGCCCTGTTTGAGGCTGGGAGATGTGCTGGTCCCAGGATGCTCTTCCCTGCTCCTGCAGATGTGGGGTTCCCACCATCAGTGGAGTTGGAGCTGCAGTTCCTGTGCGTGCTGCACAACCTGTCCCAGTCCTCTCTGAGGGTCTGGCTGGGAGTAGGACCAGGACTGAGTGCCTTGGTTGGGGTGTTGCTGATGGGCTCAGACACCTGAGGAGGTGTTGCAGGCACAGTGGGAAGGCCAGGTGCTCATCCAGCTTCTCTCCCTGCTCCTCCTGTGCAGGCCGGGACGGTGATCTGGATTGGAATCCTGGTTTACACGGATCCCGCTGGTCTCCGCACCTACCTCACCTCCCAGGTCACTGAGCAGAGTCCTCTGGGTGAAGCAGGTCTGCCTCCCATGCCTGTTCCTGGAGGGGTCCTGCCCGCAGGGGACCCCAAGATTGACCTCTCAGTCTTCCCATCGGACCCTGTACAGCTGTCGGAAAACCAGACGCAGCAGCGGGAGCAGAAGTCAGGGCTGGAGCCCCTGGACAGGCTGGAGACAAACCAGCCCTGGGCCCAGGGACCTGAGGGCAAAGGGAACGGGCAGCTGGAGCTGGGAGCAGAAGCAGAGGTTACCTGGGGAGCAGAGGATGAGGAGATCTGGAGGAAGCTTTCCTTCAGACACTGGCCGTCCCTCTTCAGCTACTACAACATCACTCTGGCCAAAAGGCAAGTGGGCTGGTGCTCCTGGCACTTGGGATTCCTGGTGGGATTTGCTTTCTTTTGTCCCTCATCCTTCTGAGTTAGATGATTTGTGGCTTCAAATGTGTCTTCAGGAGGAGTCTATTGAACAGGCCCTCCCATGTGTTGTGGAAGTACCAAACTCCAGGCCTGTTTGTCTGAGAATATGGGTTGTGTTTCTCTCTGAGCTCTTGGGTGTATGACTGGTGGTCTTCCCTTACCCTGGAGGTGACACTGAGAATGTCATAAACCAACATATGATCATCCTTGAGTGATAGGGATGGTACAGGGGAGGAATAAAGATATCTGAGCTGGAGGAACTTCTTGGTGACATCTTCTGGCTGGATCAGGTCACTGTGTCCTTACTTAAATCCATGTAAAAGGTTTGATGTCATCACTATGTGGTTCCACTGTTGGCTCTTGACCTCTTCCACAGAGTTAAAGGTCAAGACTTGGGAAATCTCTCTAGTGGAAAACATGTCAGAGAAGGTCTTTAGAATTCCTGGATCTGCTGGACTGAGTGAAGACAGGCTGGGAGAGTTGGGGTGTTGAGCCTGGAGAAGAGAAGGCTCCAGGGAGACCTGAGAGCACCTTCCAGTGCCTGAAGGGGCTCCAGGAAAGCTGGGGAGGGGCTTGGGACAAGGGCAGGGAGGGATGGGAGCAGGGGGAAGGGTTTCCAGCTGGCAGAGGGAGCTGGAGATGAGATGTGAGGGAGAAATTCTGGGCTGTGAGGGTGGGGAGACCCTTGATGGGGCTTGGAGCAGCCTGGGCTGGTGGGAGGTGTCCCTGCCCATGCAGGGGGTTTGGAACCTGATGACCTTTAAGGTCCTTTCCAAGTCAAACCAGTCTGGGGTTCTATGATAGAAGCACAACCCAAGACCCACCTTGACTGCAAGCGGGAGGATGAGCTGTAACCTGTGGGGGTTTTTCTGTTGGTGTTTGTTGTTCCTAAGCTCTCCTGATCTCCCTGTTCCCTCAGGTACATCAGCATCCTCCCAGCCATCCCTGTCACCCTCTACCTGAACCCACAAGAGGCCTTAGAAGCACGACACCCCCAGGAGACCAACCGCTACCACCCCTTCCTGGCTTCCAGCGGGGCCAAGCTGGATGCTGAAGCTCAGCCTGGCCCAGCCTCATCCAAGCTGCAAGGCCACCAGGATGTCACCCTTTACAAGTAAAAGAGTCCTTGATAACAACCTTCTGACCATGCCTGAACCCCCTTGGAGGCACAGGGTTGCTCTTTGGCTCTTCTCCTGGAGGGGGAAAAAGGAGAACAAAAAAAAAACCACGTTTGTAAAGCTTCAGTGCAAAATCCCCTCATGTTCTGAGGCTCTAGCTCAGCTAGCACAGCATCACATTCCTTTTTTAATTAATTAATTAATTAAAATCTCTCCTGGGAGTGTCTTTTCTGAGTTCCCTGGCAGGAGATGGTGTGTGCAGCCCCAGCTGTCAGCAGATGTGGCTCTTGGTGGGAGCTCCTTGTCGATACATATTGATGGAAATTCTGGGCTGTGAGGGTGGTGAGAGCCTGGCCCAGGTTGCCCAGGGAAGCTGTGGCTGCCCCATCCCTGGCAGTGTTGAAGGGCAGGTTGGATGGGGCTTGGAGAAGCCTGGAATGGTGGGAGGTGTCCCTGCCCATGCAGGGGGGGGACTGGATGATCTTTAAGGTCCCTTCCCACCCAAACCATTCTGGGATTCTATGACAAACAAAGGACAAACTCAATACATATGCAAATGTTCACTGTAATCCAGTAACCATTGTGCAATTAGCTAATCCAGGCTGTGATGTGTTAATTAGATGGCTGGTGATGCTCCAGCTGTCACTCCTAGCACCAGACATGGTGCATTGCAGGGTTTATCACTGGGTGACAGGGGCAGGAGTTTGTCTTTGGGAATATACGATTCAACAAGGCGTTACTGGCTGTTGGATCAGCCTCTCATGGAAGCAGGGACCTTCCTTCCCTCTGGAGAGGACAGGCTCCCAGCTCACCCTCTAAACCTGCACCTCTCCTTGGGCTGGGTTGAACTCACTTCATTTATCCCAGTCTCCCTCCAGCATTGTTGTTAGTCTCAACTTCAAGCTGTTCTTCCTATTGAAAAGTCTGAAAATCCTGTTGAAACGGACGTTTTCCCATTGAAAAGCCCCTTTCTTTTTCCACCAATCCCTGCCTCTTGGCAGTTTGGCTCAGCTGAGAAAGCTGTAGACCCGTGACCCCTGTAACCACCCCCACAGTATTTTTCAAACTCTGTGTCCTAGTAATTGGATCTTTGGTCTCACCTTCTTGTTTGTCTTCCTCTCTGCTTGTCTCTCCCCCCAGGGTGGCTGCTCTGGGTCTGGCCTCGGGCATTATCCTGGTCCTCCTGCTCTTCTGCCTCTACAGGGTGTTCTGCCCCAAGAACTATGGGCAGAACGGGCACAGCAGGAGGAAGAGGGGGGACCTGCCCTGTGATGACTATGGCTACTCCCCCCCCGAGACCGAGATCGTCCCCTTGGTCCTCAGGGGTCACCTCATGGTAGGTCGGTTGGGCACAGTCCTGGCAGGGGAGGTGGTTGAGTCACCTGCACCACACACCTCCAGTTTTCTTTGGTGAATGAAGTAACAGCCCTCACCAAGGGCAGGGCAGCTCTGCAGCCTCAGCCTCCTGGAGGCCCTTGTAGGGGGGTCCAGGACAACTGGTTTGGTGCAGCTGCCTTGATCTCAAGCCATTTCCTGGCATTTCATTGCCATGATTTGCCTCCTTGTATTTCACGTCTGATGTAGTGGCCTTTATCTCATCCTTACTTTTCACCTTATCAGTTAGTTTAATAAAATGTTTTCTTGGTGTTTTGCTATTGCAAATTTATTTATTTATTAACCTTTCCAAATTTCACCCCATGCACACGAGCAGGTCTAGGACAGTTCAGCTCAGCTTGTTGGGTTGGCCATGATGAGTTGTCCTAGAGCCATGAGATACAGAAACAAAAATAATGGTGATGGAATGTGAGGAGGAAACACTAAACATGACCATGAGATAAAGGCAACTCTGTAAAACGTGCAATACAACAATTAAAATAATGGCAAAGAAATACAAGGAGATAATATTAAAAGTAGTGATGAGATAAAGGCAACTGCATCCAACGAGCTGTGTTGACACACACAGTTGTCCCACCTAGAGCTGGCCATGGAGAGTTGTCCCATTCCATGTTTGCAGTGGTCAGAGCATCCCTGGGTTGCATGGAAGTGCTGCTGCTCCCCTCATTCTTCTTGAGGGGGAAGATGTTTCTTCCCCTTCTGAGGTGAAACAAAAGCGCTCGGGCATCCGGTCAGCTGGAGCTGGGAATGCTGTGCCATGTCTTCCAGAGAAGCTGCACCTCTCCTCCCAATCCTGCCATCTCTTTGGGCCACACTTGGTCAGGAAAAGGGAAGAGGGACGGGGTCTGTCTGGTTTGCGGCAGCCTAGCCCACATCCAGGAGCCCTGGTGTCCTGGGGGTACCCCGGCTTGCTCAGCCAGCCACGTGGTTTTGATACAAGATGGATCAACCTCTCCAGTTCCTCAGCCACACGCCAGGTGGATGGTCAGAGGTCCTGGTGGTGCTTAGGTGCTCAGCTGTGCTTCCTCTGCCCCCCAGGACATCGAGTGCCTGGCCAGTGATGGGATGCTGCTGGTCAGCTGCTGCCTGGTGGGACAGATCCGCGTCTGGGATGCTCAGACCGGCGACTGCCTCACGGTCATCCCCAAACCCAGGTCAGTGGTGTCCATGCTGGGCCCTCCAGCTGCTGGCATGTCCCTCACCCCTCATCCCCCACCCCCGATGGCCTCTTCCACCCCTGGACGAGAGACCAGACCCTCCCACAGCAGAGCTGGGAGCCCTGACCTGCTGTGGCTCCGTTCCAGGTTGCGCAGAGACAGCAGCGGCGTTTTTGACTACCAGGAGAGCTGGGATCGTAGCCCAGATGGCAAGAACGGTCTGGATGAGTCCTTGGAGAACAGTCACCAGCTCAAAAGGATGCTCAGCCCTCCTCCCCAGCCGCTGCTGTTCTGCGACCAGCCAGACCTCACCTCCCTCATCGACACCAACTTCTCGGAGCAGGTGAAGGTGGCGGCGTCGGAGCCGCGGCTGCGCGCGGTGGGAGGGCGCCAGAAGGAGACCGGGTACGACTTCAGCAGCCTGGTGGGCAAAGTGTATGAAGAACACGGCACCTCCAGCTCCAGGAGCTTCAGCCGCCTCTCGGCCCCGCACGGACAGGCTGGATTCAGCGCCGGGAGCGGCGGCCCCGGGTTCCGGGTCTGCGGCAGCGAGGAGGGAGGCTGCGGGCGCAGGAGGAGCCTGGGGGAGGAGGCTCCCGCGGGGTTTGACAAACCAGCATCGCTTCCTTCCTGGGGAGGAGACTTGGAGAGCTCCGTCTGGAGCCTGGACCTGCGGGGGAACCTGATTGTGGCTGGTCGGAGTAACGGGAAGCTGGAGGTGAGGAGTCAGAGGAGTCTTGTGACTCTGTGAGGAGTCCTAGAGTCGTCAGGGTTGAAGGATGTGAAAATCATCCATCCAACCCCCCTGCCAGAGCAGGGTCACCCACAGGAGATCACACAGGAACACATCCAGACAGGTTGGGAATGTCTCCAGAGAAGGAGACTCCACACCCTCTCAGGGCAGCCTGTCCCAGGGCTCTGTCTCTCTCACAGTAAAGAAGTTTATCCTTATCATAGAATCATATGAATCATGGAATGGTTTGGGTTGGGATGGACCTTAAAAGACTGTTCAGTCCCACCCCTGCATGGGCAGGGACACCTCCCACCATTTCAGGCTGCTCCAAGCCCCATCCAACCTGCCCTTCAACACTGCCAGGGATGGGGCAGCCACAGCTTCTCTGGACAACCTGGGCCAGGGTCTCCCCACCCTCACAGCACAGAATTTCTCCCTCACATCTCAGCTCCAGCTCCCTCTTCCAACTGGACATCTCCCCTGGCACAACTTGAGGCCGGTTCCTCTTGTCCCATCCCTTGTTCCTGGGGAGCAGAGCCCGACCCCCCTGGCTCCAGCCTCCTCTCAGGCAGCTGCAGAGCCAGCAGGTCTCCCCTCAGCCTCCTTTGCTCCAGGCTGGACACCCCCAGCTCCCTCAGCTGCTCCTGCTCAGACTGGTGCTCCAGCCCCTTCCCCAGCTCCCTTGCCCTTCCCTGGACACGCTCCAGCCCCTCCATGTCCTTCTGGTCCTGAGGGGCCCAGCCCTGAGCCCAGGATTCCAGGTGCCCCCTCCCCAGTGCCCAGCCCAGGGGGATGATCCCTGCCCTGCTCCTGCTGGCCACCCCAGTGCTGACACAAGCCAGGATGCTGGTGGCCTTCTGGGCCACCTGGGCACACCCTGGCTCATCTCCAGCTGCTGTTGCCAACCCCCCAGTGTCCTTTTCCCCTGGGCACTTTCCAGCCCCTCTCCCCAGGCCTGGAGCACTGGGGGGTTGGTGTGACCCCAGTGCAGGACCTGGCTTTCGTTACTTGGCTGAGTCTGATCTTTGTCTCAGCTGTGGGGAGCTGCCCCAGCGATCAGCAACACCTGGATGTCTGAGGATCTGGTCAGGGTCAGGGTGTTCACCCCTTCTCCTTCCAGGTCTGGGATGCCATCGAGGGGACCCTGCGCAGCAGCAACGAGGAGGGTCTGTCTGGCATCACCGCCCTCGTCTTCATCAACAACAGGTACCTGAGTGTGCCCGGGGCTCTGTGAGGGGAGAGGGGCAGGGGGCTGAGCCAGGACCCCAGCCCTGCCCCTGCCCTGCAGCTGGAGCAGCTGGGAAGTCTTCCTTCCCATGCGAGCGTTCCTGCTTCCAGAATTCCAGTCCTACCAGGCTAATTCAGAATCATTCTGGGCTGGCAGACAAGGCCTTTGGGTCTCTGGTTTCTGGGTGCTGTGGTTCAAGAGCTGCTGCCTCTGCCAGCTTATTCTGGCCTCTGAGCTGAATATTATCTCCAAGCCCCTTCAATATACTTATAATAATAACATTAACGTCACTAATATTCTGCTATCTGAGCTTAATATAATTTTCAAGCCCCCTTAACATATTCTTAATAAAAATGTTACTAATATTCTGTGATCGGAGCTTCGTGGAATCCCAAACCCCCTTCCTTGCAGTGCCTGCTCCTGGGGGACCTCCCCATGGCTTGTGCTCTGCCTCCCAAGGGATCTGGTCTCAGGGCTCCTGGAGCTCCTCACGTTCCTGTGTTTCTCCCTCAGGATTGTGGCTGCCAGGCTGAATGGCTCCTTGGATTTCTTTTCTCTGGAGACACACATGTCCCTGAACCACCTGCAGTTCCGAGGTAGGACAGTGTCCATGTGTCCAGCTCCACTGAGCCTCTTCCTCTCCCCTCCCTGCAGCCCACTCTTCCTCACCCCCTCTTCATCAATTGTAATCACACTCTGCTCCAACACCCCCCCCCTCCGTGTCCCAGGATGCCAAACCAGAGGTGAGGAATCCTTTGGGAGTCAGGAAGAGCATCTGGAGTGCTGCTTTTCTCCAGTGGGCAGATCTGGAGACTCAGCACATGTTCCAGGCCCCTCTTGGCCCCTCCTTGCTCTCCCCCTCTTCACACACGTCCCCACCAGGGAGGTCTGGGCTCCCTCCTTGGCACATCTCGTGGCCCCCAGAGCCATGGGACAGCTGGGGCCTGGCACCCCCACAGCACATCCAGGCATCTCACCAAATGACAGAGTGGAGGGGCTGGAAGGGACCTCTGGAGATCCTCTGATCCAACCCCCCTGCCAGAGCAGGGCCACCTCCAGCAGATCCCACAGGAACACATCCAGATGGGTTGGGAATGTCTCCAGGGAAGGAGCCTCCACCCCCTCCCTGGGCAGCCTGTCCCAGGGCTCTGGGACCCTCAGAGTGAAGAAGTTTTCCCTCATGTTTAGGCTGAGCCTCCTGTGCTCCAGCTTGTGCCCATTGCCCCTTGTCCTGTCACTGGGCACTGCTGAGAAGAGTCTGGTCCCAGCTTCCTGACACCCCCTGGAGATGTTGATGAGACCCCCCCTCAGTCTTCTCCCCTCCATCCTGACCACCCCCAGCTCTCCCAACCCTTCCCCACGGGGCAGATCCTCCATCCCCCCGGGGCAGATCCTCCATCCCCCCGGGGATCCTTGGGGAATGTCCCAGCGCTCCTGGGTGCCCGTTCTCAGCCCTCTCCCGGTGTCTCGCCGCAGGAGCCGCCAGCAGGGGCAGTGTCCCCTCGTCCCCCGTACCGAGCGGCGGCGGCACCATCCCCTGCGAGCTCACCCACACAGTCCTCTGTGCCCACCACAAGCCCATCACGGCGCTGAAGGCGGCGGCCGGACGCCTGGTCACGGGCAGCCAGGACCACACGCTGAGGGTGAGGATTTCTCGGGGGCTCCTCCAGCCCCTGGGCCTTGGGATGGGGTGGGAGATGGGGGGAGAGGAGCTGACACGTGTCCGGGCAGAAAGGCAGGGTTTGTTGTGGTTTGTTTTTTTTTTTGGGGGGGGGGCCTGCAGGCCAGTCCTGGGCACCCCTGTTATGTTCCTCTGCCTGGATGGGGCTCCTTGCTGGAGCTGGGATGGAGCCATGGAGAAGTGTCTTCCCAAGTGGTGGGGGGATCCCCCTGCCTTAGGGCTGGTGACCTCATGAGTGGCAGGGTTGGGTTCCGGGGGACCCCCTGTCTTGGTTGGAAAAGACCTTTAAGGTCACCCAGTCCACCCATTCCCCCAGCCCTGCCCAGGCCACCCCTGCCCAGGCCACCCCTGCCCCATGTCCCTCAGCACCATCTCCAGGGCTTGGAAACCCCTCCAGGGATGGGGACTCCTCCCCTGCCCTGGGCAGCCTGGGCCAGGCCCTGACAACCCTTTCCAGGAGGGAATTGTTCCCCAGATCCAAGCTCAACCTCCCCTGGCACAACTGGAGGCTGGTTCCTCCTGTCCCTTCTCATGCTCTGGTGGGCCTGGGCAGCTCAGCTGCCCCATGGACACTCAGACCTGCCTCTGCCCTCCAGGTGTTCCGGCTGGAAGACGCGCGCTGCCTGTTCACCCTGCAGGGGCACTCGGGAGCCATCACAGCTGTGTACATGGACCAGGTGAGGGCTGCGCTGGGCACATCAGCTTCTAGATGTAGCTGCAGAGCCCCTGGATCAGCCAGAGCTGGGACTGGGCTCTGATTTACAGCCAGAGAAGCTGCTGCCTGAGGGGGTTTGCTGGACACTGGGACTGTGTGCCCTTCAGAGGGCACTGATAGTGCACAGAATCATGGGGTGGTTTGGGTGGGAAAGGACTTAAAAGCTCATCCAGTGCCACCCCTGCCATGGGCAGGGACACCTCCCAGCAGCCCAGGCTGCTCCAAGCCCCATCCAACCTGCCCTTCAACACTGCCAGGGATGGGGCAGCCACAGCTTCCCTGGGCAACCTGGGCCAGGCTCTCCCCACCCTCACAGCCCAGAATTTCTCCCTCACATCTCAGCTCCAGCTCCCTCTGCCAGCTGGAAACCCTTCCCCCTGCTCCCATCCCTCCCTGCCCTTGTCCCAAGCCCCTCCCCAGCTTTCCTGGAGCCCCTTCAGGCACTGGAAGGTGCTCTCAGGTCTCCCTGGAGCCTTCTCTTCTCCAGGCTGAACACCCCAACTCTCCCAGCCTGGCTCCAGAGCAGAGCTGCTCCAGCCCTCCCAGCATCTCTGTGGCCTCCTCTGGCCTCTCTCCAACAGCTCCGTGTCCTTCCTGTGCTGGGGACCCCAGAGCTGTTCCCAGCCCTGCAGGGGGGTCTCAGCAGAGCAGAGGGGACAATCCCCTCCCTGGCCCTGCTGGTCACACTGTGTGTGACCTCCTACAGCCAGAGTGCCCTGAGCTCTGCAAGTGCAGCTGTAGGGAATTGTCCTGTGTGCTCAGCAGAGCCCGGTGTCCCTGGCACTGGGGAGCCCGGGGGTGGGGGGCATGAAAGAGTCCCCTTCCCCATCTCCTGCGGGTCCTGACCTGATGCCCACGTCCCTGCAGACCATGGTGCTGGCGAGCGGGGGGCAGGACGGGGCCATCTGCCTGTGGGACGTGCTGACGGGCAGCAAGGTCAGCCACATGTACGCGCACCGCGGGGACGTCACCTCCCTCACCTGCACCTCCTCCTGCGTCATCAGCAGCGGCCTGGACGACCTGATCAGCATCTGGGACCGCAGCTCGGGGATCAAGCTCTATTCCATCCAGCAGGTTGGTAGCCAAGGAAAGGTCCAGGCTGCTCCTGTGCTCCCCTGGGCAGCGTGAAGGGGATCTCCACGGGGTTTGGGAAAAACGTCCCCGTTTGGGAATACCATGTGCAAGAGCTTGGGAAAGGTGGGATCTCCTGCTTGGCCGGACCGTGCTGTCCCAGGATGTGGCTCTGGGGGCCCGTTCCAGCATGTGGGGCTGGGCTGGGTGGGGGGCGAGTGGCTGAACAGCCTCCTCCCCAGCCAGGGCAGGGTCTGGCTGCCCTTCCCACGGGGAGGAATTCCCACCCGGAGTGAGCCTGCCTGATGAATTCTCTTTCCCCGCAGGAGATGGGCTGTGGGGCCAGCCTGGGGGTGATCTCTGACAACCTGCTGGTGACGGGGGGCCAGGGCTGTGTCTCCTTCTGGGACATCGGCTACGGGGACCTGCTCCAGACCGTCTACCTGGGGAAGAGCAACGAGGCGCAGCCCGCGCGGCAGATCCTGGTGCTGGAAAACGCCGCCATCGTCTGCAACTTCGGCAGCGAGCTCAGCCTGGTCTACGTGCCCTCGGTGCTGGAGAAGCTGGACTGAGGGGCTGGGGGAGCTGGGAGGGGCAGCAGCAGAGGGGTGGGCTCGGGGGGAGGGGACACCAGCTCCAGCGCTCTTGTCCCCACCTCAGGAACTGGACTCTTGTCACCCCCTGCTCTGCAGGGCCCGACCCCGCTCCAGCCCCCCCTGGCTGGGGACAGGAGGGGACAGCGTGAGGCCCTGGGGGTCCCAAGAGCAGCCCTGGGGGGGGGGGGGCTCCTGGGAGCTGAGCCCACGCTGGGTGGGGGGGGAGCAGAACTGAAGGGTGGGTACAGAGCCGGGGGGTGAGCGAGCTGAGCTGGGCCTGGCCCCATGGCAGCAGCCCCCAGCCCCATGGCAGCAGCCCCCCCCGCCCACCCTCCCCCCAGCCCCCTCCCCAGGGCCCGGGGCACAAACCAGCCAGCCCCGGGGAACCCCCCGGGAGGAGGCAGCAGGTCCCAGCCAGCAGGGAGTTGGGGGGGTTAGGACGGGGCTGACCCCCGCCCGGGCACTTGGCGCAGCCCCCGTGTGCCTTAGCTCTGCCCGGCAGCCCCTGCCCTATTTATTTATCCCCTGTAAATATTTATTTATTCCGGCAGGAGAGCGCGGGAGCAGCAGCCCCACCCCACATCCCACCCCACCCCCTGCCCCACATCCCACCCCGCACCTCCCCTCCGGCCCCTCTCCAGCCCCACCGGGGGCAGAGCTCAGCCCCCCACCCACCCAATTCGCAGCAATAGCACCTTCCTCCTCTTCCTCATCCCGACGAAGGGCAGGGTCGGGGGGTCCTCAGGTTGAGAGCAGCCCCTTTTCCACGCCCCCTCCCCAGCTTCCCGCAGGAATTGGGGAGAACATCTCCCACCCCCCCCTTTCCCTGGGCTGCTGGGGGGGGGGTTTGGTGTGACCGAAGCCTCGGCTGAACCCTCCCCCCCCCCAAACTGAAAATGTCTGTTAATTAACTCCTGGTGATTGTAGAGCCCCGCCCCCCTCCCCTCCCTGGGGACACCCCCCACCACCCCCTCTCCTCGGGTGGTCTCAGCCCCCCCGGGCGCTCCTGCTGTAACAGCCGGGGGGGGGGGGGGGGGGAAATGCTTTTTTTTTTGTACCAGATCGTGTTTTATAACGTGTTACGAGGACAGCGCCATTAAACGGAACTAATCCCAGCCCGGCTGCTGCTGAGACCACCCGTCCCCGTCCCCACCGCTGCGCAACTTACACCTACACGCCCCCCCCGGACCGCCCCCCCCCCACAGCGCTGCAGATCAAACTCGCTTTTATTTTAGTAGCAAATTGCTGAAAAAAAGTTCTAGTGGACTCAAAGAAGGCGGCGGGCGCCGAGGGAACCTGTACAGAGCCGGGGGGGGGGGGGGGGGAGAGGGGGGGGCGAAGGGACTGCAGACCACCCCCCCCAACCCCCCCGCGGGGGGAGCTCCCATCCCAATCGGGGCGGCGGGGGGGCGCACAGGGCTGTAGTGCTGGGTCTTGAGGATGGGGAGGGGGGGGGGTCCCTGCCCCCGGCCCCACCTCATGTCTTGTTGAGTGTCCAGAGGGGGTCGAGCATGCTGAGGGGGTCGTCGGTGGGGCGGGGGCCGCGCAGCCCCTCCCCCGGCTGCGCCTGCAGGAAGTTCTGCTTGTTCATGCGCTGCTTGCCCCGCAGGGAGGCGTCCAGGCTGAAGGCTTCGGGGCGCAGCGAGGCCAGCAGCTCCAGCGAGGAGGGGGGCGCGGCGGGGGGCTCGGGGGGCTCCCCCCCGGGGGGCTCGGGGGGCTCCGCAACGTGGTTGTTGCTCTCGGGTTCAGCCGGTGCTTCTGGGATGGAGGGTCCCGGGGGGGAAGGTTCGGGGATCCCGACACCATCCACGGCCCCGTCGGGAATCGCTGAAGGCAGCGGCTCCGGCTGGGTGGGGGCTGCGGGTGGGGGGGCGGGATCCGGCAGCGAGACCCCCCCGGGCTCCCCCCCGCTGCCCCCCGGCTTGATGCTGAGCTTGGCGATGGTGGCTTGGATGGAGCTGATGGGCATGTCCCCCCCCAGCACCAGGTCCTGCGGGTCCTGGTGGAAGTAGAGCTGAGGGAGAGACCCGGTCAGATCGTGGGGGGGGGTGTGAAAGGGCCCGGCCCCGCCCCCGGCAGCCCCCCCAGCCCGTACCCACCTTGGGGGAGGTGCTGTTGGGGGCCTTGGGGAGCGCGGGGACCCCCACCCCGTGGCGCAGCAGCACCTGCTCGGCGTGGAGCAGCACGGCCTCGTAGCAGAACTTGAGGTGGAGCTGGAGGGGAGAGGGCTGGTGTGAGAGACACCCCCACCCCGAAACAGCTGGGGGGGAACCCCAGGGGATGCAGCCCCCTTCCCACAGCCGACCCCCCTCCCCCCCCCTCTTGCAGCTCCCCCCCCCCTCAGAGCACCCATGCTTTTCTGGAGCCCACCTCCCCAAAGACAACCCTCCCCGCACACACCTTACTTCTCCCACACCCTCCCCCTCCCCCTTCTCCAGCAGCCCCCTCCCCACACACCCCCCCCCCCGCACCTTCTCCTGCAACATGTGCTTGCGTTGCTGCCGCATCCTCCGCACCAGCGCGCCCAGCTCGGGGATCCCGTTCCCGGCCTCCAGCTCCTGCACCGCCGCGTACAACAGGCAGAAGGCGCCGGTGCGACCCACCCCGGAGCTGCCGAGACAAATCCCCGACCCCCCCCCTGAGCTGCGAGAGGCCCTGGGGGGGGGAGAGGGGAGGGTCCCTCCAAAACCAGCCTCCCCTCCCCCGCTCACCTGCAGTGCACCACCACCGGGGTGTGCAGCGGGCGCTGGTGCAGGTAGTGACCATGGACCTCCTGGATGAAGCGGAGGAGACTGGCCCGGCTGTCCGGGAGACCCCTGGGGGGGACAGGGGGACAGGCACGATGAGGGGGGACACGTGTGGGGGGGGGGGGCAGAGTCATGGGGGAGGTGAGACAGTGTGTAGGGGGGAACAAACTCATAGTGGAGGGACAGGCGCTCTGGGGGGACACAGGCATGGGGGAGGTGACAAGGAGGGGACACACTCATTGAGGGGGGGCAGTTACTCTCTGGGGGACATAAAGACAGTGGGGGGGGTGATACATTTGGGGGTCACACACACTGAGGGACATGCTCATTATGGAGGGACAGAATCCTGGAGGAGGTGACAATGGGACACGTGGGAGGGACAGAGTCAGGGGGGAGGTGACAGTGTGGGGGACACAGAGCAGAGGGACAGTCACTCTCTACGGGGCATAAAGACATTGGGGGGATGATACATTTGGGGGTCACACACATTGAGGGACATGCTCATTGGGGGGGGGGCATCATCATGGAGGAGGTGACACAATGGGGGGGGGGGAACACACACAGCAGAGGGACAGTCACACTCTGGGGGACATAAAGACATTGGGGGGGGGTGATACATTTGTGGGACACACACACATTGAGGGACATGCCCATTAAGGGACACACTCATGGAGGAGGTGACACAATGGGGGGGACACACACACACACAGCAGAGGGACAGTCACACTCAGCGATATAAAGACGTTGAGGGGACACACACACAATCATGGAGGAGGTGACAAGGAGGGGGGGAGCAGCCAAAGGGGAGGTGACACAATGGGGGGGCATACAGAGACATTTGGGGACACACACGGCCCTCTCCTTGGGGGAGGGGGGGGGGGGGGCTACCCATTCCACCCCCAGGAACTTCCCCGACCCCCCAGGGCTGCAGCCCTGAGGCTCAGCAGCACTTGGGGGTCTCCAGCTGCCCCTCCCCAGCTGTAGCAGGACCCCCCCCAGCCCCCCCCATGTCATACAGCTCTGGCCAGGAGGTGAACTGGAGGTGGACGACGGTGCGCTTGAGGCTCTGGTCACGGTACTGGAGGGTCACCATCCTCTCCACGTGGGTGGGGGTGACCTTCAGGCTGGTGAGGACCAGAGTGATGGGTCCATGCACCACGGGCTGGCCCCGCTCCACCGGGAAGTACCGCAGGACCTTCTGCTGTGTGGGGGGGGACAGGGAGAGTGTCAGGAGACCTGCAACCCCCCACCCAGGGACACCAACACCCCCCTGGGCCTGTCCCTCCTTGGCTGCCATCAGGGGATGGAGGTGACACCAGCACTTGAGGAGAGGGACGTTGCAGCCTTCCAGTCATGGGAAGGTTTGGGTGGGAAGGGAACTTATAAATCATCCAGTTCCAACCCCTGCCATGGGCAGGGACACTTCCCACCAGCCCAGGCTGCTCCAAGCCCCATCCAACCTGCCCTTCAGCACTGCCAGGGATGGGGCAGCCACAGCTTCCCTGGGCAACCTGGGCCAGGCTCTCCCCACCCTCACAGCCCAGAATTTCTCCCTCACATCTCAGCTCCAGCTCCCTCTGCCAGCTGGAAACCCTTCCCCCTGCTCCCATCCCTCCCTGCCCTTGTCCCAAGCCCCTCCCCAGCTTTCCTGGAGCCCCTTCAGGCACTGGAAGGTGCTCTCAGGTCTCCCTGGAGCCTTCTCTTCTCCAGGCTGAACACCCATCCCCTCCTTCACACCCTGGGGTCTCACCTTGTCCAGCTCCTGCTCGGACACCAACATGACGATGACCGAGACCTTCTGCTCATGCACCATCAGCCAGAAGTCGGCGGCGGTGCCGAGGAGCGGGGCCTGGGTGGCGATGAGGGGCGGGCAGTAAGGGGACAGCCCCTCCACGCGGCTGGCGTTGATGTAGTCATCCTTGCCCGAGCGCAGCACCACGCGGTTCCTGTCGTAGGGCATGATGTCCTGGTGCCGGTTCTTCATGGAGTAGCAGCGGGCGATGGCGATGGAGAGCTGCCGGGCGTCCCGCTCCTGCGCCTCCTGCAGCTCCTTCCACACCCCTTCCAGCTCTCCCGCCCTCTCCAGCCTTTCCACCGCCCCGCGGAACCGTTCCAGCTCTTCCAGCAGCCTCAGGACACGCTCCGGCTTCTCGTAGGGATCCTCCTCGATCAGCTGCACCGCCCGGGGCTTCTGCCCCTCGGCCGCGTCTGCCCGGGTGGGCTGCAGCAGGGGCTGCCCCACGGCGGCCTTGGAGCCCCCCGGCTGGCTCTCGGGGCTGGAGGACAGCAGGTCCTCGCTGGAGGAGCTCGGCCTCTGGAACGGCACCTCCCCGGGGGGGGGTCTCTGAGGAACGGTCCCGGAGCCCGGCACCAAAGCGGGCAGCGCTGGTTGTGGGGAGGGGGCTGGCGAGGGGACCAGGGGACCCTGGACCACCGCGACCCCCGGCATTGGGCTGAGGGCAGGGCTGGGGGGCGGGGGGAGGTGGTGGGGGCCGGGCTGGCTGGCTGGGGGGGGCTGGGGGGGCCCCAGGGACACGGTGCCGGGGGGCATCGGGCTGCTGGGGCAGAAGGGGGAGCTGGGGGGCAGCGGTTGCAGCCCCCCCAGGGTGGGGTGGAGGGGCTGGGGGGCGGGGGGACCGCTCTGGGCAGGGGCCCTGGGGAAGGGCAGGGTCCCCGTGTTGGGGGGCAGCCCCTGGGGGGGCAACTTGTCCTGCCCTGGCAGCGGGTAGAGCTGGGGGGCCATCGGGGGCTGCCCGGGGGCAGTGAAGGGCTGGGGGGCAAACGGGGGCTGGGAGGGCAGCTGGAAGGGCAGGGGGGGGCCCTGTGGCAGAAAGGGGGCTG